>NC_089781.1:30634247-30651747 GCF_040412425.1 Macrobrachium rosenbergii
AGGTTTGCGACTTGCTGATACCATAAGGCCTGACTTTGAATCTGAGTGTTCTGAAAATGAAACCAAAACGGACCCTAGTCCTATTACCAGGGCAGATCTCTACCATGTGGCAAAGCATCTTAGAAGTGAACTAAAGAAGCAGAAAAATCTAATGACAGATGTTTCTTCAGTTGATGTGACCTTAGATAAAGCTCATTTGCCAGAACAGGTTTACAACTTCCTTGTCTGGATGATGTCTCCAGACGAGTTTGGTGGGGATGAAATGGAGACTGTGGAACCAGATTTACACAGAAGAGTCATGGCTGTTGGACAGGATCTCATATACAATGTGTCCAAAGGGAGAGTCAGAACACTAAAACATGCCTCAAAACCCTTAAGGGACGACATAATTTATCAATGTGCAGCACCACAGACCGGGGAAACTTTGAGGTCGGCAAAATAAAAAAAAAAATTACATCAATGGAAAGAGAATGACACGTACATTCACACTGTATAAATAAAAAAAATTCTAAAAAATTTTCCCTACCTTCCACGAGAAGTTGAAAATGACTATTTACAACCCCTTCTGGGGCCTCATTTACAATACAATCGTAAATTTTACCAACGTATATGTGTTTTTTCTAATATATAAGTTTTTTGGATTTTGTAAAATTATTATTACTGCTCACACAATATCAAAACAGATAAGAAATAAAAGCAATAACTAATTTTTTGCATATTTGTTGTAAAATATTCTCGTAAGTTTACGAGAAGGAAGATTCAGTAACTTTTTTTTACTTTTACATGCTTTTTCTAATATTTTTTTGCAATTTTCTTTGCAAAATTACATTTACAACCGACATACTATTGTAAAAGACAAAAACAAAAAAACAACAGCAACCACTTCATATATTTACAAGCAAATTTACACAAAGACTCATGTGAGAGAGAGAGATGCAATACCTTCGCCCTTGAAGTCACAAGCATTACTGATACTGGCCTAACTCTCACGTCTGTATAAAAGTTGCCATTAATGAATTTATAGCATATAGAAGTATTGGCACCTTTGTTTCGAATCATTATTACCATAACAGTGGTGTGTAATTCTGCTTCACACTCAAGCTCAATCCGTCCACCTCCCCAAATCTGTTTTACTTCACACTGAAGCTCAATCCGTCCACTAAGTTAAGCATGACCATAAAAAATCTAACTGGAAGCTCCCAGCTTCTGACCATTTTAAAGAGATTTGGACACAATTTCTTACAATGACTTGCCTGGGTTCGAATCTGCTTTCGCCCAAATATTATTGCCAAGTAATATCCTGCCAAATGTGTTCACAACTTTCTGCTGGGACAATAATGACCTCAATGAGCAAACTCTCAGTGGCAGTAACACAACCCACTGTACAAATGGCATCCTCATACAACGCAGAGTCCACACTTGTGAACCTCCACCAGATCCATCAGGTGACAGTGACTTATTAGCCTGTATTTTTCACAGGTACTGACAGTACTAGTGCTTTCTGTGGCAAGGGAAAGGCGGCAGCTCTGGCTTTGATTGAAAAAGATCAAGACTCTAGAAAGCCTTTACAAATGTTTGGAGATTCTTTTGAAGAGAGTCCAGAACTCTTCAGTCAGTGTGAACAATTCACTGTGAAGCTCTATGGCATTGACCATGTGGAGAGCGTCAAGGAAGCTTGGAATTTTCTCATTTGTGTAAAGAGTCACCATCTCAGAATGCCCTGAAGCAACACATAAAACGAGCCAACTACCATGCAGCATTGTGGAAACGGGCTCTCAAACCTGAACCTAATGAACCAAGTCCAAGTGGTCATGGCTGGACTGTGACTAATGATTTTTTATCCATTTACTGGACAGACAAAGGACCAGCTCCAAAAGTACTGATGGAATATACCCGCTGTGGTTGTAAAACACCCTGCATGACTAAATGTTGCAGTTGCAGGGGCTTGAACCTGCCCTGTACTGATGCATGCCAATGCACCAGGGAATGTGCAAACAGAGTTGTGCATTCTTGTGAAACATATGCACATATTGAGAGTGATGAGGAGGGCACTGAGGACTAGTGCACCATTAACATGATATATGTCATACTTTAATGATACTTTGCTACAGTTCGCACATGGCAACGCATTTATGACATAATGTGCCAAATGAATACCACTTTTAACAATGAAAAATTCATATTGATAGGTTTACCTGTATCACTGTCTGTGAAGAGAAGGTACTTTTCAGTTTGCCATATACAATAAATTATATAAATATTTTTGATATATTTGGTACAATAAGTTTTTTCCTAATTATGATCAAGAAAATGACCAAGTGTTCTATTTCAAGCCAGAAAAGCTGTATCTGACATGTTAGTTTATTCATCAATCTTTTTACAGTATATATCTCCTTTATTTCACTAGCTATAAATGTGAAACAAGCATGAAACCCAGTTAACTTCTGGAAAAAATCATTACTAGAAATGTTTTCAGCAAGGAATAAATAAATTTATTTCAGGTATACAATAGTTTTCATTATTTAGTTTGCAGAACACGTTCAAAAGCAGATATGCTGTTTCTTAATTGCTGTGCAAAAACGCCTGTAGGGAAGATGTAAAAACCATGAAATTAGACATGTTTCAGGGTAACTGTTGACCTGGAAACAGGCAGAAATGAACAGCAGACTTATTTTCCTACATACTGGTATCAAGAAAGTGAGGTAAATAGTGGGGGGGGGGGCAACGAACTCAGTATTTTGGAGTCTCAGGTGATAGACTTAATTGGAATGCAATTTCTCGAGGCGCCAGTCAAGTGAGAATCAGACTTATTTATTATATAGTGTTTTTGCTCCCATTCTTTTACCATGTATCTATTCTTTACCATTATTTTTACTTTAACAGGCGATAAATATCCATATCCAAGATCGCTGAGCGGAAACTTAAATTTTATCTCTCTCTCTCTCTCCCATTTTTTTTTCTACGTTTGCTTTTACAGAAATTCCTCCTCTGTGTACTGGAGTGAGGCAGCGTCTACAAAGAGAGAGAAAGAGTTCCTTTTCAATTGTTTCCATTTTGAACTTTGCAGGATGAAGTCCAACTAAGAAAAGACTTCAGTTTCAGAGCAGTTTCCAATACTTTCTCTTTCTGTAACCTGGGACATCTTGCGTCCGTTCCTCACCTCATCTTTCGCAATAGCATTAAATCAGTCTCATACGCGATGTTATCGACAGAACTGAAACCTTACGACGACAGGAACTCTTCCCCAAAGAGAAGTTATGACTAAGGCACCTTCTGGTGCTTGCACTGTCCATCTTGCTACGAAAAACAAAAAATAAAAGGTCTTATTTTTGGAAGTTTGAGCAGTTTTGTGAAATTGACTGCTTACACGCACACACACACACACACACACACACACACACACACACACACATATATATATATATATATATATATATATATATATATATATATATATATATATATATATATATATATATTTCTGACTCACATCGGTGTCGAACCCAGGTCTTTCAATTGAAAGGCAAGGACGCTACCAACTGAACCACATAATTCATAAAAGATGTTGGAACCTTAGTTCCGGTGTACCAATGGCTTTTGCTTTGGCAGGCTTACTGCCTATCGAGATCGAACCTTGGTCTTTCACTTGAAAGGCAAGGGTACTCATATACTCATATATATATATATATATATATATATATATATATATATATATATATATATATATATATATATATATATACATGTATATGTATATATATATATATATATATATATATATATATATATATATATATGTATGTATGTATATGTATATGTATATATGTATATGTATATATATATATATATATATATATATATATATATATATATATATATATATATAATATATATATATATATATATATATATATATATATATATATATATATATATATATATATATATATATATATATATATGTGTGTGTGTGTGTGTGTGTGTGTGTGTGTGTGTGTGTGTGTGTGTGTGTGTGTGTGTAAATTCCTAAATAACGTTTTCAATCCACGCCATGCTGAACCTGATGTTCCAAAGATGACTTTATGTCAGTTTGCCCTTCACTCATTACAAAAAGTTATCCCTGCAAACCCTTGTACAACAATCGCCTGTTCAAACTAAAAACCGTTTGCATCCAGTGATGACCTCTAGTGCCCTAGATGTGACGGAGGGATCTATAGCGGATTCACACCAAGTTTACTCAAGGCCCGCACTGATTGCCATAATGTGGTCAGTGACAGAACAGGCATCCACCCTTCATCTCCTGAGTTCTCCACTATCAGAGAACATACCAAGAAATGCACATACGAAATCCAATATAAGGACTGAGATTTTACAGTAGGCAGGGCATCTAACAAACAATTATTGGCCATTACCAAGTCGTTCTTTATCAGGCAGCTTGTTCCCCCCTTAAACAAGCAGTCTGCCTCCATTCCTCTGTACCTCTCCTGAGCAGCCCCCACGTGTAGAACCCGTTCCCTTGTCAGTGTTCTTTTCACTTATCTTATGGTTGGTCCTTATTACAAGTTTACTGTTTGTTTTATATATATATTTTGAACGTAATCTTATGGTGTATATTATTTTACCCTTTGCTTCTCATAATCCACTTTGCGTGTATTTTTATATTTTGCGATTTTATTTTAAATTATTCGTATATAATTTAAACCTTAACTTCTTTGAAATTTACTTTGTATGTATTTTTATATTCTGACGGTTTTACTTGGTGTTCTTTAACAGCTTGAAAATGAAACTTGGAGCTTTGAAACGTAGCAATAAAGTGCGTATACGTGAACGTTGTCTGGTGTGCTCCCCTACCGTCTTGTCTTTAAGTTGTTGTGATCAACTATCTCCTCGTCATTATAGATATCCATCAATAATAATATAGTATAATTTAGTATACTGGCTAGTCCATCGAACCTCTACATGATATAATGGTAATAATGACCTCTTAACAATTGCTTCTGAGCTGGATAGCAATGAGCTCCGTCCTCTAACTAGTAGCGTGGGACTGCATCCTAAAAGGGTAGAAAATTCTTTTATTTATTTCTTTTTACTTCAAAGACCTTCACGGATAAATATCGGAAGTATTAGGAAATAAAAAAAAGTAGGTCGTCATTAAGGCTTTTTCAACACCCTCCATTTCCGTAGAATTACTCTTCTGCATTATTTGTTCATTTTCAGAATTTTACATAATTTATTATTCAACTTTATATTCACATTTCGCCTTTAGGCACAATCACGCCTATTACTTGGTTCCATGAGTTTCATTTCCTTTTTGTACAAGAGCCGACCATTAATACAATATTGTGAATAATATAATAGTGTTCACTTTGATGTCCGCAAAATATATGTACCTATAAAGCCTTTATTTTTAATGCGCAGATGATCTAAGAGACCTAATTTAAACAAGGAAATGTGCTACAGGAACACTACATGATATCAGGTAATCTTCATTTCAAACCATGCTGACTACACCTTTTACTGATCGGAAATGGGGTAGCGACCAGCCACTCTATTTCATAGACAAGGAAGTTAATAATTTTATTAAAATACTGTCTAATTTATAGTATCAACAATGACGTTGCCTGCTGTGTGCCAAGTCAGCAGAGTTCCTGGACTACCCCCTGCTGTAACACCTGAGTTGGGAAACTATGAAATGATCAGGTATAGTGCCACCTGCACACAGGGGTAAGAAATTGACTGAGAATTAACCTAGCCATACAGTATGCTAAAATCAATATGGACAAATTTGAAACCATATCCATTGAGACTGTTTTGAACATAATTTAACTTGATTTGTTTGAGTATCCTAGGGACCTGTATCCTACAAACATTCAATAGCTATGGGAGGAGGATGATTTTAATTTTAAATTTTGCAGTCGCTCCATCCTTTCATTTGTTTTTTGGCCCCACTGTGACCCATCGCTGCTTATTGTAGACCCCTGTATTTCACTGTTGTGTATCATGTCAAACTAAACATGTGGATTTTCAAGGTACCGCGATTGTTTCTAATCCAGGAGTTAATTTTACTCCATCTCGTGAATAGTACTGCATCATCTGGAATATGAGCTCTATTTCTCTATCAAGTTCATCATAGTTTTTTAGACATATTTAAATTTGGGATCTACATTCATAGTAATACACTTCTGGTCTAGACGCTTGTTGAGAGCTGAAATCCCATATCCATTTAGTGTATTTTAATGTTATTATATTGCCTTTGAAAATTTTATTTTGGTTCCATTAATGCCAGCAATATTCTCTTCTACCTCAGTAGTTTACTTTACTCGAAGTTCCATTCACTCAATAACTTTTCAAGGCCTTTATTTCTCCATAATACTCTAACTTTTTCCTCCTGCCGTAGCTGCTCAAATAAGGCTTGAAACATCATCAACTCCTAATTTTTCTCTCTAACTCCGTCTGTAACCACCTTACTCATAAACTTTTCTAGCTGCTCCACAAGAGATACTCAACCTATCGTTCCGTTACGAACTCCCATGCAAAATTAAACATAAAGTGGCCTACAGGATTACCTGCCTATTTCAACACCTCAGCGTTCTTAAAGGCGAGAATTCCGGTCCTAATATAAAAGTCTCAAGATACAACCTAATCCGGGACCAACACCCCCTCCCCTAGGGGAACTTACTGACACCCTAAGCAAGGGGTTCAGGCGCAGGCTCGCCTTCTACCACAAGTGTCAGCCAACATCCTAAGGCGAGTGAATGCCCACCCCCGCTGGACAACCCACCATCCACCCAAATGATCAACTCATTCATTTCCCATCTTCGTGAGTTGCCATGTATACAATAGATATAATCTCTTGGAATATTTTTGTCCTCAAGCGGAACATTCCTCCCCTAAACATGTTCTGCCAAAACTTCAAAGGCATCATTGCATTACAAGAAACTCTTCTCTGGCCTCATGACCTTGCCATCTGCGATTCAGTGCATGAAGACTTCAGAGCTTTCTCGACCTCATCGATGCAAGTTACATATCACATCGTCGCCGGCCGGTCGCTCGAAAGGCGGCCTTTCTTTCCTGTGGCACAAATCGTTAGACAATATTGTGAATGTGTTGACCTTTAGGAGCGATAGATTGCTGGGGCTTCACGTGACAGTAGGGGGATCTAAGATCCTAATAATTAATGTTTATATGCCCTGGGAAAAGAACAATAATTTTGATCAGTACTGCATGATCCTAGGTGAGTTACACAGCATTATTCACGATTCTACTGCTGATCATATTTGTATAATTGGGGACCTTAATTCTCATTCCACAAAACAATTTTATAACGAACTTACTCGCTTCTGTCAAAACCACGCTCTCCAAATTAGAGATGTAAAGCTCCTCCCTCCCTCCTCCTATACCTATGTACAAAATAGACCGGACACAATTACAACCTCCAGGTTGGACCACTGTATCACGTCCCCTCAACTTCATGATTCTATAGTGACTTGCAACATTCGCTACGATCTTGCATTGGCTATGATCCCATCCCCTTACAGGTGTCATCATTCAGTACCCCATCCCTCCCTACCGTGAACCCCCTAACTGATCACCCACCTGCTGTTAACTGGGATTTTAAAAACCAACAGAAAACCAGATCCTTTAGGGGAACCACGGAAACCAGGCTGCGGTCAATAGTTCAGCCGCAAATTCTTTACTGTGCACTAACCCAAAATGTAGAAACGACTATCACAGGAGAGATCTGAAAGAAATTTTATTCGAATATAATTTCCGCTATGTTTGCCTCCGGCAGGGATACCTTTAGATCTCGTCAAGGCAACTCTCGTAATATACCTGGATGGAATGACTTGGTTAAAGATCTATATACACATTCACAAGAAATGTTTCTACTGTGGAGACAAAATGGTAGCCCGAGGGAAGGATACTTTGTACTGCTAATGAGGCAGGCGAGAGCGCAGTTCAACTTTGGCCTTAAGCACTGCAGACTGAATGAAATACAACTAAGAGCTGATGCAATGTCTAGAAAATTAGATTCTGGCGATTATGCCCGTCTTTGGAAGGACATTCAATCCCTAAATCCCAAAACTAAAAAGCTATCACAGACAGTAGGAGAAGCCGTCGGTGACGAGGCTATCGCAAGAGTGTGGAGCGATCACTTCAGCACTATCCCGAACTGCATGAACGATCAAGACTCCCGAAGGGATGTAAATAACCTTATTGGTAATATTCAGTTTCATTTCGCCGATCGTAATACGCCAGGTAACATCAGCGATGCCATAGACAACCTACCTAATAATAAATCACCCGGCTGCGATGGTCTGCCTGCTGAAGCTTTCAAATTCTGCCATCCGATAATTTACATTTTGCTAGCTGCTCTATTCGATGCGTGCATAATTCACCAGTTTCTCCCAGCCTCCCTACTCTTAGTTCACTTAGTACCATTAATAAAAAATAAGCTAAAGGATCCAGCTGACCCTGGCAATTATCGCCCAATTGCAATTACTACAATTGCATCGAAGATACTTGAGTCCGTTCTTCTAATGAGACTTCTCCCCTTTCTACACACTACTGACAACCAGTTCGTCTTTAAAGCAAACCACTCAAGCAACACCTGCATCTACATCCTGAAAGAATTGCTGAACTATTACCTATCATCAGCCTCTCCTGTTTTCCTATGTTTTGTAGATGTGAGAAAAGCATTTGACAAAATAAACTACCTGAAGGTCTTCCCGAAGCTGCACAAATGAGGCACCTCTATATCTAATTGGTATTTTATGTTGTTGGTTCTCCGCACAGCAATTCTAAGTCAAATGGGGTAACGTATTGTCGTACACCTTTGGCTCCCTAAGGCGGGCTCAGGCAAGAGGGCATTCTCTCTCCATACCTGTTTAACACGTACACAGATGCCCTGAATGCAAACTGAACTCACTCCCAATCGGATGCACTATCAACGAAACAACAATAAACAACCTCTGTTACGCCGAGACATGGTTCTGGTTTCCCCATCAGTGCAAGGTCTCCAGCGACTCATCGACACCTGCCGCCAATATGCAGAGGAATTTGATATCCTGTACAACGAAACCAAGACCCAGTGGTAATGTCACTTCACCCAAGATCGCTTAAGCATACTGCAGAGCCACAAATTTTCCTCGGAAATCATCGTCTGGAATTCGAGCATGAATTTCCTTATTTGGGACACATTATTACGGACGACCTAAAAGATACCGCAGATATAGAACAGAGGCGTTGTAAACTATGTGCAGCTAGCAACATGATTGCAAGGAGGTTTGCCTTCTGTCACCGAGACACGAAACTGCTGCTCTTCCGTTCGTACTGCCACAGTATATATGGGTGTTCTCTTTGGACGAACTACACCCGAGAGACCATGAGACGTATCACTGTTGTTCACAATGGTATTCTGAGACGCCTCACAAACACTCATCGCTATCACTCCGCCACGCAGATGTTCATAGAAAACCGCTGGATAATCTGATAATCTGATCACCCGACTGAAAAACAGCAGCAATTCGCTCCTACAAAGCATCCTATGCAGTGAGGCAAGATCTAAATTGTGGGAAAGATGGGATAATGAGGCGTCTGTTCCTTAAGAGACTTATTCTCTATTTTTGCAATTATGAAATGTCATCTCCAGAATCTGCCATTATTATTATTATATTATTATTATTTCTACGTTTCTTGTTACTATTGGTATTTTTACTTTTTTATTATTACTGTGATTAATATCATTGTAGAGATTTGTAATTTTCAATATTCGTATTTAGCCACTTGGACTTCACTTCTGTAACCACCCAAGGTCCCCAGCTGGAAATTAATCGTCTGCAATCTGTTTTTTTATTATAATTTTTAATATATATATATATATATATATATATATATATATATATATATATATATATATATATATATATATATATATATATATATTATAAATATATATATATATATTTTTATGTTTCCTGGTGCAGGTGGATCTTATGACTCCACAATTATTACTTTACTCGAAAATGGCCTTGTAAGATACCCAGGACATATAAAAACAAAAAAAAAAAGAAGTACACGGAGCGGAGGGCTCTTCACTAGGGAAGTGCGTGAAACACGTGGATATAAAAATAGTTATATTTGATAGCACACAAAGGTCAAAGGAAAATTAACTGAAAACACGGTAAATTACTGCGTAGAAGTCCTCCCAAAGGGGAGCTTAGGAATGCCAGGAACACGGACCAAGGATAATTCTGCTACAGGCGTCTTTCTGAAACGATATTTGGACCCACGTTACATCTAATGCTGGAATTTGGGGATTGAATTACTCGGGGGTGCACTGAAGGCGCCAAGGACTCCCCGAGGCGTTACTTGTGACTCAGAGGAAAGAAGCTGTGAACACGTGGGCCTGGCTTGAACCAAGGAATATCAGGGAACACAAAAGTTATAGGCCCAGAGATTAATAAATGCAAAAGGGCTAAGTAATCGTGACTAGCAACTCGTTTTGGGTACATTACCACATTTGTAGGGGCGTAGGGATGACGACGTCTTCTGCCGAAAACACGCGTGGAGCGTGGACAAATGGTAGCCTCCCTCTCAAGGTATTTCTTCAAGTCGTAGATTGGGGCGGAAAAGGGCGCCCTTGGGATGATGAAAAGGCCGCCGTTTAATGTCAGCTCGCGTTTGAGACTTGCAATCCCCTTGCAGTCTTCTAAGGCCACGTGGAATGGAACACGGGGCACAAAGGGCGGCGATGGGCTCCACGTGGCGGCGGCGGAAAACGGAGGGCAGGGGCACAACCGCCGAGACTTGACTTGTTCTCGGCAAACTAGCGACCTCGTGTGAGAGAGAGCTGTCCTGGCCCTGACCTTTTATTGCTTCTGGACAGGGGTAGGGGCGATGTCCTGACCCAGGTCGACGACACGACTATATCATAGAAAACGATTTTCTTTCCCTGTACCAAAGAAAACAGTGCAAAGCCGGATTACTGTCCCCAAACTATTATATTCTCTGAGCCCCTATACCCCGACCTTCAAAGGTTCAAACCAACCCAAAGCAGGAAAGGAGAACAGTTTCCTAGCGTATTTTGGCGCTACTCTTTACAATATATATATATATATATATATATATATATATTATTATATATATATATATATATATATATATATATATATATATATATATATATATTTCTATTATTCTCCATATAATTACTGTCATTACCATTATTATGAATTCTATTTTTTTCTACTTCTTCAGCAACTGTGTGGATACTTCCGATTATTATTTTTATCATGTTACCTTAGGCATCCAGATTGTGTATTGTATCTGTATATTCCATGTACTGTATATGGCCCTGGGCAGCAATAAAGGATATTATTATTATTATTATTATTATTATTATTATTATTATTATTATTATTATTATTATTATTATTATGCCCTTCAGTCATATTTCGGCCCTATGGGCATATAGCCACACTCAGTTCCGACTGTTCAGTTACTACATTCCTGAAGTTTACATACTGCATAAACAGCTCCTCTGTGCTTATACTTCCAAAAATCTCTCACTTCCGAACTCTCGTCTCATACTTCTCATCCAAGCGTATATTCTCTGTCATGATTCCCATACCCCCACATGGGGTTACATCATGGTCACCGGTGGCTATGGTTAAATCCAGATGGCGTTACCCTTCAGGCTATAAGCTATTGGTTACTGGCCCTATGCTGCTAAGCACCAGATACAGTACATAATGCGCTCAAGCGAGCGCATTGTGGGATTTATCGTGAATCGCTCACGTGACCTCTTATTGATGACACGAGAAATCTAAACACCATATATATATATATAAATATATATATAGATATATATATATATATATATATATATATATATATATATATATATATAAATATATATATAGATATATATATATATATATATATATATATATATATATATATATATATATATATATATATATATATATATATATATATATATATATATATATATATATATATATATATATATATATATATATATATATATATATATATATATATATATATATATATAAACACATATATTATATATATATATATATATATATATATATATATATATATATATATATATATATATATATATATATATATATATATATATATATATATATATATATATATATATATATATATATATATATATATATATATATAAAGTGTATGTGAGTGCGTGCATGTCCAGTGATCATTATGAAGTATTCACGTATTGTCAACAGTCCCGTCTTTCCTTGTGAACTCAATATTTACACTACGACCGCTTTTGTTTTCTTAAGTCGATATTCTGCTTCAAATTTAGTTTCTGGAGGAACCTTATTCCTGGTTGCCTCTTGAGAGAGGTTTTTCTTCGAGTTGCGGCCTTGTCTTCTAGTTTCCGGAGAAAGTTTGCCAGCTTTAAATCTTCTTAAACCAAGGCAGGTGGAGTGTCCCAAACAGATGGGGCAACAAAATGCTGGAGGCATTTTTCACCCTTGCTCCTTGATCTCTTTTTCTTTGCTTGAAATTTTCTCCCAGACTTGACTTGAAGCCAAAAGTTTTATATTTTGAAAGCGCAGTGTAGTTACGAGCTGTAAAATTTTCACGACGTGTCGAATATGGATAAAAGATAGCTATGTAATTATCCTTTATATGACAGCGAATTTATGTTAATAAATTAAGTTAAAGGCACTTTAAAAAAATATATATATTACACATTGTTATCGTCATCAAAAAAGTAGTGGGGGGGATTATTTATTCTTTTCGACGTTTCCTTCTCATTACTAAAAAAAAAAAAAAAATTACGCTAACACTAATGATACAACGAAGCATTTTCTCATAAAGCCGGAATTGTTCTAAAAAATGTTAGTTCCAGGAAGATTATTATTGTATCTTTGTAAATCAGCACACCGAAACACTGAAAATCTCTTTAGCTTTCATGGTTAGTTTTCCCTTTGTTATTAAACATCTTTCTCTAAAAGGTAAATGGCAAAT
Source organism: Macrobrachium rosenbergii (assembly GCF_040412425.1). NCBI lineage: Eukaryota > Metazoa > Arthropoda > Malacostraca > Decapoda > Palaemonidae > Macrobrachium > Macrobrachium rosenbergii. The sequence continues at coordinate 30,647,283 of NC_089781.1, forward strand.
CCAGTTCTGCAATTTACCTGTTTTGCCGGAATAGTTAGATTTTCTATCAAAACCATACTATTTGTGAAGGTAATGGAATTATACACGTAATTTGTCCATTAAAAGTTTAAATAATTTATCCGTCGAAGGTTTAGATACATAAACCTGTGGAACTTTTATGGAATTTTTGCTTGATTATAAAATACATTTACCGCTAACATGAGAGTCAAAATAAATACATAGGGATCATTTGCATGTTCAAGAGAATTTTCACTTGAAAATTATAAATGTATTCTTAGAACTATAAACTTGTAAATGAATTCATAAATGTTGAGATTTTCAGTGAAAATTAAATTAAACCCAGAATAATGGAAATTCCAGCAATATCAGTCTGAGCATGAATTATTTGACTCGTCAAATTACATATTACATTTCTGGAAACTGAGTACAATTGGGAGACGTTGTCTTCTGTACCATAACCACGACTGCCAATTCCCAGTCAGCAGGCTTTGTTTCCTAATTCCATATCATATCCTGCTGACATGTCTAGCTAACATACAACTTGTCATTCAGTTTCAGCCAAAATTATCTCTGCAGTGATTCCATCATGACCTGGTGTTTTTCATCTCGTAAATTTCATTATTATCAATTTCATTTCATAAATGTGAATTCATTCATAGATGCATTCAGGTCTTCACCTGCATCAGGTACATTACTTAGATTACAGCCTCATATCTCTTGCTCATGACCTGTTGGCCCAGCGTTCGACTCCCCGAGCGGCCAATGAAGAATTAGAGGAATTTATTTCTGGTGATAGAAATTCATTTCTCGTCATAATGTGGTTCGGATTCCACAATAAACTGTAGGTCTCTTTGCTCGGTAACCAGTTGGTTCTTACCCACGTAAAATAAATCTAATCCTTCGGGCCAGCCCTAGGAGAGCTGTTAACCAGCTCAGTGGTCTGGTTAAACTAAGATCTACTTTTTGTATTGCATCCCGGATTTCGTGCGATATACAAGGTTTCATTTGTTCACCCAGTATCCCTTTTCATCTTTGCCAGCAAACTGATTTATATTCTTGATGTTAAACCAGTCCTCAGCGATAACCTGGTCCTCGCCAGATGTTGCTTTTAAAACCACAACTCTCTTTCGACAACAAAATGCAAAATACCCTTGATTTTCATCTTCACTGTTTTGTTATTATCCCGTGTACTACTGTTACGTAGGGATTGTGTTCTGGAGCTGGGAAAAAACCTGAAATGCCAGTGTTTGTTGCTGTATTCTATGATCACTGGATCGATTGTACCGGTTGTTAGCAATATGCGGACATAGCTTGCTTTTACTTCGGCAAAGTTTCCTGTTCTTGATAAGAAAGTTCCCAAAGTTACGTTTATATTGTGCTTTTGGTACCTTTGGTTACTAAGTTGATACCCATTGTTAGCATCTGAATAATGAAAATATTGCTTGTTTCCGTTACTAGAGTCTCACAAGATTTTGACATTTATAAAAGCTGATATACTTCGTTCTGCATTTCAGTTTAAGTATTTAGGTAATTTTTTTATTCTCTGAAATCGTAATGCCTATTGTTGTGTGAAGCTACCGCTGAGGTTTACTTCCTGCCCATTCAAGCGAGACATACAGCATGGGTTGGGTTTCTATCCTCAAAGTTTACAGGTAATCTGATCTAGTCCGATATTTATTTTGATTAACATTATTGGTGTATTCACATCTAGTTTTTCTATTCAAGACTGTTTAAGACATGGGCATTATCGAGTACAAAGCCAGTTTCACGATAATATAGGGGTCATGCAGACATAACGATAAAGATTTAAAATTTTCCTCCCAGTGAATCATTGTAGTTTTAAAACATATGATATGAATGTTGCTCTTTTAACTTATGCACACATCACAAATGCAAGAAGTTGTATAGAACGAAAACAGTAAAAAATATAGTTTCGTTAGTGTTGTCTAGGATTTGTTAGTTTAATCCTCACATATATTGATTTATGTACTTATATTACTTATATATAAAAACTTGTACGGACAGCCAGTCCTCACAAGCATCCACAAAAATATGTTTTCGTATCTCCTTGATTAGAGGCATTTGGCTTTAAAAAACAGGAAAAAAACGAAGAGACATCAGGAGGACAAACTAAATCCAGCCCCATGGTTATTTTAAATTCATTTCACTGGGCAGTCCAGCAGTTTGAGAAAAACTGACGAAAGGAGACGGGAGTAAAACATATTACGTTTCAAGAAAAAGGAAGACGAAGAAAGTTCGGAAAGAAAATAAACAGAGACTTCAAACCCCTCACGAAATTGTTTCGTCCAAAGTCTTCTCCGATGCCTTTTCATCTTCACGCTCGAATCTTTCCCTGAACCTCGGCCGTAATTTATCTGGTCGTTGTTTTCCCTCGGAGGATTCTCAAGCCACACGACAGGAAAATTTCAGAGAAGATTAATATATAGGAGATATCTATATTGGGAGCTTCCAAAGTTTTGTTACTTTTTTTTTTTTTTTTTTTTGTCATCAAGGATTTTAGGTGTTTGCAAGGTCCATTATACTAACGAGCAAAACACGTTAGTGGATGGGGATTTTACTGAGGTCCATAGTTTACCTCGTTTAGTTAACAACCATGGGAAATGGGCTTCATGAAATATATCGGTTATACTTTTTAAAATTTGGTTATAAATGCTTTAATCATACTTTAAAAATAATTTATTGAATAAAACTTATTTACACATATGTTACGGGAACAGATTCAACACTTTTTTGAAAGTGTATGTAACGTGATCTAGCGATCTTACTTCAGGAAAAAGACGTGAAAAAGGTTCACTCATGGAAACACTTGCATCCTTTTCCCCTCTCTCTCTCTCACCATGTATCGACTCTCTCTCTCTCTCTCTCTCTCATCGTTTTCCGAAGTTCACCCACCCGACCTCACTCATTCTCTCAAAACAATTAAATGGACTATTTAAAGAAACGCAATAGTTTCTACAAAAATAGGTTTATTATTCAAATAACCCAACAAGAAATGAATAAAACAAAGCAAAGATTAAAATTAATAAATGAATTATCGAGTCAGTAACTAAACTCTAAACTGCAAAACACTTATTAAAGAAGTCTCATTATAGCTAATAGCCTGAAAATATCCAAACTCACACATACTCCCCAAATCAATAACTAAAGTCATGTCAAAAAAAAAAGTCTACCACATAAAGAGATTGACATTTGACTTGCATGTCCTTTTTATCAAACTCCCAAGTCCACAGACATCTGCCGAAAGAATTAAACATGATAGAAAACTCCCAAAAATATATAAATGCAAAACACAATAATGGAAAGTGTAAAATGCATGGCCAAGATATATAACAAAATAATAATATAAAAAGGTATGAATATTCATATTAAATCTCCCACACCAGTTCAAAAGTTCATAATGATTAGAAAATCATGGTAAAAATCAGAAGTTCAATTTCCTCCCAAAAAACAGAGATTTCAAACTCTACCTTATCTGCCGATTTTCAAAGCCTGGATCCTCTCAAAGCTACGTCTAAACTGCAGTTCTATCACGTTAATGAACGATCAAACTCACTTTAACAGATTTTGGCATAATCTAGATCAAATTAACGTTCACGAATATACATAACACTTCGGAGATCACCTGACTGCCAATATTGCTGAGGTTCTCACGCAGATAGCTGAGGAATCAAACTATTTGCTGAATACAAAGATTTTACATCGAGTCTCTCGCCCTAGTTCCATCTGACTCCAAACCTTCCACGATAACATCTTAAAGCATTGAAGCTATGAAATGCATAAAATACATATATGAAGGATTTCAGGTAATATTATGAAAGTTGCAATCAAAATGCTGAAATTTCACGGCAGCAGTAACAAGACAAATGGTCATTACGGAAAGAAACGAAAGTTTATGGTAGTACTGGAATTATGCATTTAGAATAAAATATCCACAAGAACACTAAAAACACATTTTATTATTATTATTATTATTATTATTATTATTATTATTATTATTATTATTATTATTATTATTATTATTAATGAAAATCAGTAAAAAATGTAAGGGGATGAACCAATAGATCACTGACTTGAAATGGGAGAAAAAAATAAACAAAGACGTAACAAAAAAACAAGCAAATGTTCTGTATAAAAAGACTACATAATCCGGAAAATATTTAAGGCTTTGAAATATATTATTGTCTTTATTAAACTTATAAACATAAGCTTCAGTTTCGTTGACAGATAAACTATTCCAACGTTCTAGAGTGAAGAGAATGAAAGGTGCATGTACTAACCATCTATTATTTCCCCAGGTGCTATATATCCCTGTGTCACTTGTACCTTAATTCATTCACTTAGCAGAACTCTCAGCTGATGGCCGAACGATCGCGAGTCGAAACGTCACAGGAAATAAAACTTCTATAAACAATTTTCATGGCCTGATATAACAGCTACTCGACAA
>NC_089781.1:30656747-30671747 GCF_040412425.1 Macrobrachium rosenbergii
ACAAACACCATTATTCAAAAATAACGTACTTGATAGGTTAGATGGTTAATTTGAGAAACTCTAAATTCTGATAATTCATTACATGCTAAAATATGTTGTATCGTATGTTTACGTGACTCACCACATAGTTTACAAGATCTTCCTTCAACATCAATATACTGCCAACAACACTTATAACCCAAACGTAGTCTCATTGTAAAGTGTCTACTTTAGACAAAGCTTTACCATACACAGTATATATTTGTATGTTCTGAAACAAACAGTGCCCCATAGCTGCACTGCCTTCATTTATGGTTCTTTGAATTTCAGCTGTTTCCCATACACAATCCCTTATGCTTCATTCCTTTCTTAATTCTATTCGTACGCATAGTACTCTCTATGTCAATAACATCTTTGTTTGTAGTTTCTTAAGCCAAGTTATCAGCCATGTCATTTAAATGAACACCTTAAATACGAGGGTATCTAGAATAAATTAACACCATAGCCCTGCTCCTCTATCGCATACACTAATACTTTGCATCCATTAATCAAATCACTGTCAACAGGACTTTTGCTATTGAGAGCAAATAAAGCACTTTGACAATCAACAAAAACAAATACATCTTTTCTTTTATTGACCACTTTCAACCCTTCATGAATTGCGTGTAATTCAGCAGAAGGAGTAGAAGTCTGAAAATAACTATTACATTTAACACTGAAACTTCTATTACCTGAACAGTTATCAACAGCTATCTTCAATGCCTTTTCACCTCTTCCAATCATATGGAGTGCAGTTTTACTCGCTATCTCCTGGATTCTGTCTACAGTACTTGGTAGATTTAATTCTAATCTCATGAGTTCTACCCTCGTACTCATGGAGCAGGCTAATTTAATCCTCACAGCTTTATTTTGCAATATTTCTAAGGTCCTCGGCTCTCTCTCTGAGTAACTTATCAGCACAGGCGCAACATAGTCAATAACTAAACGCACTGTGCTAATATAAAACATCCTCAAGACAGGTCCCCTTGCACCATTACCTCTAGTTGCTAACACTTGCAACGGCCTTATTCTTGTCAAGACAAACTTTCTTCAAATGGTTAACTTCATCCGTGGTCTTATTAAAACCTATGTACTTACCTAGGTACTTCATAAGAGTTAACCATTTCCAAAACTTGACCATTCATTACAAAATTACCAACGTTAATAGTCCGTAACTGAATTTAAATTTTTTCTTCATTTACCACCAATCCCATATGCATGGATAAATTCTGCAACTCTGCCAAAGCCGTTGTCAAAAATGTTCCATTAACACACTGTATTAAGATATCAGCATAATATCGCAATTTCATCCATTAAGTTATTAAATACGGTGGGACTTGACAAGTAGTCTGCCATTCTTGTAAGAAAGATTAATCACATCTAACAAAGGGCTATCCTCCATCATGATTAAACAATTAATCACTTCATATGTAAGTCCAGCCTCACCACGGGCAGTGGATTGACCTTTTTAATAGAATATGAAAGTTCATCCTTTGTAAATGGTAAGCAAATCTCATCAGTGACAGCTGCTTGCAATGTAACAAGTCGAAGTCTTTTATCTCGCCTATTCCAAAGGCAAACATGAACATTGTTTAGCAGACCACTGAAACTTGCAGCCCCAACCCATTTTCTGATCAACTCTTCGGCTTTACCCTTGGGATCAGAGTGAGCAAAAAATTACTCTTTTTCCTTCTCACTTAGACTTCATTCTACACACCTCCAATATACTTATCAAAGGTAATAACTTCCAAAGAATTATCACAGTACTTCGCGCTTAAACCTTTTCCTTACCGCTGATGTACAATCTGCAATTTGCATCATTGTTTCCCTGCACCGATTATCACCTGGGTTTTTACTCCAGTTACTCTGAACTTTTCCGTGCAACTTGTTCCAGCCTCGTATTACATTGTCGTTTGCAAACGTTAATTTCTTAAAAGGTTTGCTACAAGTTTGCATGGATACGTTAAAGAATACCATAAATTACAATAAGCAAATCATCATAAAATTTGTTCTTTACCATGACCATTGAGACGTTTATCATTTTTATACCACTCACTAACCTTCATCATGAATTCAGCTTTTTTATGTTTTCAAATTATAGCTTCTTCGTTTTTAATTAAAAGATGTCTTTTCTATTCCTAAGGGAACTTCCACTGCAAAGTGGTCACTCACTAGCTCACCAACAATAGTGAGTTCAGGATATTGTCCATTATAAAACCATTCCTATTTTGACTACCTCTGCTCCCTGAATGGTGATGACGGGCATTCAGATTACCCAATAATGAACAGCACTTGTTAAAAATACACAGGGGCAAATTCTCGAGGTCCAACTTGTCTGCTTGTACTGTATATACACATTGATTACACAAAGCACACTATCCCTAAAATACAACTTGACAGACAAACACTCAGTGCCATCAAATGTAGTAGCCTTAGCAAATCAGCAGGAATACTATTCTTAACAACTGTACTCAAACATCTCGTTTTATTTGTATTATCTGCATTAAGTTCAAAACTTCGATATCCCTGTTTCTTGTAAAGTTATCACATTAAGTCATGGGAAAGTTCATATGGATGGATATCAGTTGACCTTTTTTTGGAGACGATTCACATTCCAAGATAAAGTTTTAAGACAAAGTGTTTCCATTTTCACTGATTTCTTGCCCAAACATTTTAGCAAATGTAACAACATCCATTTTAAGATCGTCATTTGGCTGCTGCTATACTCCAGTACCGTATCAAACAAGGAAGCCATAGTAGTAACAAGGCTGTTATTAGTTTTTCTTTCAATGGCCAATGTACTCCTTTTTTCACAACGATTTACATCTGTAAAACTATCTTGCCTGAATGAGCTTTTATCATTTCGCCTAGAAACATAAATTTCTTGTACTTCAGTATTTCTACTTTGTTAGAAATGTTTTGTAATTCATTAAACTTCCTATCTAAAGGAATGACTTTACCCCGATTATCAACCCCATCACTGCATTTAGAAAGATTCGTATATCAGCACCGCCACATACTCCAACAGAAGTCGCTCTGTTATCATTACAAACTCTTGTGATCTGTTTTTGCACACTCACAATAATCTTTTTAAGCTCACTGATCTCCATACGGAGTGCTTGAATGACACTGTCATCTTTATGACAAATTTGGTCATGAATATCTTGGTCTGATTGTTGACATTTTCAATTTGACTCTGCATTGCTGCTTCTCTGTATTCCCATATGTTTACACTTGGTATAATATCAGCATTTACCTCCCTGTTCTGTTGTTTTTGATTAAGCTGGTCTTATGCCAGCACGGGCTCTTGCTCATAGAGCAGCCAGTAAAAACCTCCCTGTTCCCTGATGGTTGCTACACCGAGTTCATAGTCTCCTTGCCTTCTGTGCCCGGCTTCTTCTTACACAGCCACTATTTGCATTATGGTAATCACCACAATTACAACACTTCGGAACAATCTCAACACTCTCCTTTATTTTTTCTAAACATTCTTTTGAATCCTGATTTTTGCTGAAGCACCTACATCTAAAGTTGTTGTCACATTTAAATGCCAAATGACCCCATCTGCTGCATTTAAAACAATCGAGGATTTTCCTTATGTGCAGATACTTTTCTCTACCCAATACAGGGAACACATGATCTCTCTGGAACCTCTGCTCTTATGAGCGCAATCACCTGTGGCTTCGAACTAGTTTGGTCATTTTGTTTAACCCCACGTTTCTTGGCCAAACAACTCGATCATCAACATGCAAATCTTATGGATCTAGGCAAATTGGGAATTCAAACACAATCACCTTGGTGTATCTAGTGCAACGTTTTCAGAACTGGTAGTTGTTAAATGGTCAACTGCTCTATCATCTTTGACAGTTACATATGGCTTATATTTACCTTCCTTAAATAAGACCTCAAACTCTGGAAATTTCTTATAAAGCCTTACCGTCCACTGCATTTTGTTGTGATAATCCACGTCAAGTAAAATGAGAAAATACAAACGTTTTCGACAGCCAGAAACAGGATCCACAGCCGAACTGGCTTGAGGATTATTCAACACACGTTCGTCATTAATTATTCTCTGCCTCTTATTGAGTAATGAATTTCCACCATCATAATCCCTGGCACTTCCTCAGGTACCTCTCCTCGGCCGGGTGCAGTTTATTCCGATTTTTTTTCTCCTTTTTTCAATAAAAGGAGCGTCATTAACTTCATCCTTATCACCACTAGATAATGACAAGCCCATTTCAGCGTCTCCTATGGCATCCTTCGAAGCCATGTCAGTCAAAACAAAATACAAAGAATAAAAGGATGACGGTCAGCTGATATGGTTTGGGTACTGGTTGTGACCACTCAAATGCCCTTAGCTAATCTGTGGGACAACGAGCTGAAATCTGACTCCTTACTAATGAATACATGTACAGTACAAAGAGCGCCGTTTAATGTATTGGGAGCAAATAAAAAAAAAGTGTAAGTTGCATAATTTTACTACTTTAGAACAATGTGTAATTAGGTAAAACTAAATATCAAATTATTTGTTTCATGGAGCTAGTACAAAAAAAAAAAAAATAAATTATTTCCATTCATTGGTATGAAAATTTGATAATGTGATGGTCCGCTACACTTCCATGGACAAAGGTCTTAAGCTACGTGGCTACATATATGATTAATCGCAGGTGAAAAGAATTTTAAGAGATAATTATAAAAAAGGTTCTGAAATACTGAAGTTAAATTCTTGATAAAGTATTGCGCGACGTTTTTAATGGAGTGGGTGCGGTGGGGAAGAGTGGAGCTCGTTTAACAAACAAATCTGGTTGACCACATAAACCTTTGGGATGCAATGTTTCTTTTACCAAAATCATTTAATAATTTATTTTAACGACTTTCGTTTAATAGGTCACTTCGACCTTCAATAACCTCATAGGTCCCAGCGCTTTGCTTTTTGCCTAAATTTCATATTCCATTCAATTTAATACGTCACTAGTATAGGTTAATGACCACTTATTTTCACAACTATCCATGAAACCGCCGTAGGGCAATAGTGCCGTCAGCGCCTCTCATGCGGTGCACTGTAGACATTAATTAAGGCTCTTTGCAGCGTCCCTTCGTCCCCTAGCTACAACCCCTTTCATTCCTTTTACTGCGCCTACGTTCGTATTCTCTTACATCGTTCTTTCCACCCTCTCCTCTCAATTGTTTCATAGTGCAACTGCGAAGTTTTCCTGTTACACCTTTCAAACCTTTCTACTCTCAATTTTCAATTTCAGCGCTGAATGACGTCATAGGTCCCAGAGCTTGGCCTTAGGCTTAAATGCTGTATTCTATTCTATTCTATCCAAGAATCCAATTTAAAGACTAATAATTCTCCGGACTGGTTGCTTAGGATAGTAACTATAACGGATACTATAGGCTTAGTGAGTTTGTGAATTTGACACCAAATAGGAAATAAATTAGCAAAATAGTCGAACTTGGTAATCAAAGACTTTTGGACGATTTTGACACGAATGCCATTAGATATGGAATGCTTCATGTGGATGTGTCATATGAAATGGCATTTTGTTAATGGGTCTCTTTAATTGCTATCGTTTCTGCTTAATCCGGAAATGAAAACTGTAAACTACCGAAGGAATTTGTAAATTAGTGAATGAAGTAAAATATAGGGTATAAAAAACTTACTGGTACATAGGCTCCATATTTTACAAATGAATTCTCAATGCGGTTTTTAATAAACTGGTTGCTCTAGAACAGGATGGTTGTGGTAAAATGTTATTACTTTTAAATACGTTTAGTTAATTGTAGAGAAACGAATCTGAGAAACTGGTACCAGGCACGAACAAGAAGCATTATAGTGAAAGAAGTAACTTTAAAATTATGGAGGTTATTTACCAAGATGATTGTTTGAGTTTATTTGGAAAAAGGTAGACACCACTAAGGGTTTCTTTGCGAAGACACATCTCGGGGGTACTGTAAGTCTGTTTTCACGCAAATCGTGCCGTCGTTTAATCTGGGTCGTGCTATAAAGGCCAATAGATTTGCTAAGCGAGCTTCATCGTAACTGAACGCTCTTTGAGGGGGCGGGGGTGGGGGAGCCGGAAGGGAAAGAAAGAGTTGAGGAATTGGAATTGGAATATAGAATTTAGTCCTAAAGAAAGGCGCTGAGACCTATGAGGTCATTCAGCGCTGAAAGGGAAATTGACGGTAAGAAGGTTTGAGAAATGTAACACGAGGAAAACCTTGCAGCTGCACGGTGAAACAATATTATTGTTAAAGAGGGTGGACAGTCTGATGGAAGAAAGAGAATATGAAGGGAGGTAGAGGCAAAGGAATGAAAGAGGCTGCAGCTAAGAGCCGAAGAGACGTTGCAGAGAACCTTAAGTAATGCCTACAGTGTACCACATGAGGTGCACTGACGGCACTACCCACCCACGAGAGAGTTGAGGAACTGCTTAAACTGAGGATGGCAGACTCAATAAAGAATTGCTTAGGCCGAGGAGGATAGACCAGAAGTTAGGGCGGGGAAGTGAGACGCGAAAACAAATTGCTTGGGACGAGGAATAACATCAATAAGTATAAACCCTTCGGCACCCAGCTGCAACCCCTTTCATTCCTTTCACTGTACCTCCGTTCATATTCTCTTTCTTCCATCTGACTTTCCACCCTCTCCTAACAATTGTTTCAAAGTGCAACTGCAAGGTTTTCCTCCTGTTACACCTTTCAAACCTTCTTACTGATTGTCCATTTCCGTTTCACTGCTGAATGACCTCATAGGTGCCAACGCTTGGCCTTTGGCCTAAATTCTAATTCCAATTCCAATTCAACAATCACAAAGCTATAAATGAGTGAATGGCAACATAAGTGATTGTGCAGGACACTTGGGAATTATGGTTTGTTTCTAGAGTTTAGGGAATGAAAACCTTCTGGTAGGGAGCCGTGTGACCTCATGGCATCTAGGCCCCGTAGGGGGCTGTCAGTGCACCTACGTGGTTCGCTGTAGGCAATACTTAAGGCTCTTTGCAGCGTTCCTTCGGCCCCGAGCTGCAACCTCTCTTTTATTTTACTGTACCTCCGTTCATATTCAATTTGACTTTCCACCCAATCTAAAGATTGTTTTCTAGTGCAACTGCGAGGTTTTCCTCCTGTTACACCTTTCAAACCTTCTAACTGACAGTCAATTTCTCTTTCAGCGTTGAATGACCTCATAGGCCCCAGGCTTGGCATTTGGCCTAAGTTCTATTATCTTATCCATGGCATTTAAGGCCTTGTCCACACGATCGGTTATCGCCCGGCTGCGCTGTTCCTTCAACCGGCTCCATCCCCTTTGGCATAATTGTTATGTCCACACTTGCTTCTAGATGAATTGAATTGTTGTCTTGTTGGGCAGTAGCAAATGAGTGGTAACCTGGACCATGCACGATAAAAAGAAAAAAAAAAAAAACAGCCGCGTGCGTGGTATTAATCGTTGATGTGTAAAACATCATGAACAGAAAGTAAAATAAGTATATCTTAGTTTAATCAGACCACTGAGCTGGTTAACAGCTCTCCTAGGGCTGGCCCGAAGGATTAGATTTACTTTTACGTGGCTAAAAACCAACTGGTTACCTAGCAACGGGACCTGCAGCTTATTGTGGAATCCGAACCACATTATGACGAGAAATGAATTTCTATCACCAGAAATAAATTCCTCTAATTCTTCATTGATCATGAACAGAGCGCATAAAATGTTAGCCTATGTAAACAATGTATAAAATAAGTATTGGGAAGCCTTGTGAATAAATAATATATATATATATATATATATATATATATATATATATATATATATATATATATATATATATATAAATATATATATATATATATATATATATATATATATATATATATATATATATATATATATATATATATATATATATATATATGTGTGTGTGTGTGTGTGTGTGTGTGTGTGTGTGTTTATATGTGTGTGTTTGTCTGTGTACATGTATACATATATATATATATATATATAAACATATATATATATATATATATATATATATATATATATATATATATATATATATATATATATATATATATATATATATATATATATACATATATATATATATGTACATGTGCTCATTATGTATTTTCTTGTAGCTGGCAGCATCGTCGCTCCGTGTCAGGCTTCACAACACCGGTCACCACCGGTGAGTTTGCTCAGCCACCGGTGTTGGAAGTTCGCTGGTTTGTCCCTACTTTTTGCTGACGCCACAAGAGACAAATATGGAAGTCAGGGGATACACAGGAAGGGGTAGGGTGTAGGGCTTTACTTCAATCTGATAAATTATGATGAAAGCGAAAAGTAGAAGTTTGAGTCTTTTCTCAATCAGTATAGAAAGCGAGTGCCATTACCAAAATCAACTTACTGAAAACTGAAACTGAATTGAATGCTGTTAACTCGCATTGTTCATTCGTATTCCTGCTAACTTTGGAAATTTTTATTCCCAGACAAATGCGTAGAGAAACACCATAAAGACCTAACCAATAATCTGATATTAAACATTACCAAAAAAAAAAAAAAAATAACATGATTCACCACGCGTATCCTTGGTCGAATGAAATTAAAAGGCCATTAATTAAAGAATTCAGTGGCCTACATCATACTTTTTTCGTTTTCAGCTATAGAAACAAAAACGTTTAAGTAAGTGCACGTGGAAGAATTTTCACTTACTTGGATAAACAACTTCCCAGTTGACAGCCGTCTGCATCAAAGCATAAAAGATTTAACCAGGTCACCACTTGACCACATAATGACTGATGTGAAGTTTGCACCATGGGTCCCATAAGTATCTTTTATGGAATTTGCTTTCACGTTCACTCTGTGCTATCAACCCACAATTCGACCATAAGTTAGCTAAAAGCCGTAAGGTACAAAGAGCACTGACGTAATAGAGAATCACGTGATAATTTTTATATTTAATATCTACCTGATAAATTAGTTTAATAAATGTCTATATGCTAATTTGTTATATAAAGTAATTTGATACCTAAAAATTATTTTTAAGAACTTTTCAAAAGTTGAGGAAATAGAGATAAAATGACTCTTTTGAAAATGACCTTGAATAAAATTAAATTGCTAGAGTATAGGTCATATGAAGTGAATATTACATCATATGGTACACTTCCTTCTGCTGCAGTATTTTTCCTCTTTGCTTTGTACCAAAAATATCTGTATCTCAGTGCAGGGCATATCGTATAACAAATATAGAACAAAGCTTTAAAGGTGCTATAAAACTCCCAAGGTAAGTAACTCATATGCTCTATATCTCACCAGTGAACCATTATGTACACTCACAGAATATTTTCACGATCCGGAAGATATATTTCCGCAAGGGAATAAATACTCTATTTCCAAGTTCAGCCTGAGGAACGAGGACATGCCACGGGAGTCATAAAGCTTCCCATAACTCAACCTAACCCAATATACCATTGGAAGGCGCATCCAATGTTTATATATTGGTGCATTTTAGACCAGAGAAGGAAAAAATGCACAACTATCGAATGCTGATCAGAGAAAATGCAAGAAAAACATTCTAATTAGTCCCAGCTTTCGTCCTTGCTCAAACAGATGCTACGGTTGTTGTATTTTAAGAATTGCTTATACAGAGGGACTGCTCGCTTTTGCTTATTTTAAGTGCTTCACAATAATAATACAGTAACAAGCAACATGTGATATTTTTAGAGTGTAAATGCATATTGGTGTGAATGAAAGATGTATGATTGAATAAAAAAAACAGTTTTGCCGCAAAGGGCCAAAGTCTCTAATTGAATTGACTGGAAAACAAATCTTACGTCGTGTGGCTTGTCAAACGAAGGTGCTATCAAAGGGATGGTTTCAACGTGCCTAAAGAAGTGCAAAAGCTTGAGTATATGAGAATAAAAAAGAATGTACATTGTCCCCCCACCAAAAAAAAAATATATATATATATAAATAAATAAAAATAAAGGTAAAACTAATTTTGTATTCCGCCTTAAAAATCATCTATTACTGGCGTTAGGATAGTGTGTTGAATAGCCAAAAAATTGTTAGAAATAAATGAAGTGACTTTACAGTTATATAAAAAGGGTTTAGCAAGATAGTCTCTTGAATAAGACTAAGGTCTCAGCGAGAGAGAGAGAGAGAGAGAGAGAGAGAGAGAGAGAGAGAGAGAGAGCGTACATACATTCTATGGTTAATTGGTTATGTATATACAAATACACAGGTGTTCCGTGAGCTTCCATATGCCACCAAGTATATAACTGAATAAGTAATTGTTGTTCTGAACGTGTTATTGTAGATGGTGCTTATCTTGCATCAATATGGTGTATTGACAATATGTTTAAATCCCTACTGTATAACTCAGGGAAGTCAAATGAGCAATTTTCTTGTTGTAAAGACAAAACCATAGCTTCGAAAAGAGGAGAAACCTATTATTAAACATATAATCTCAATGTTTTTACCCTCCTGATGTGAAACAGTTATTAATATCTATTCACATTTTCCATTGAACGTTTATCCTTGTTGAACACACAAAAAGACAGTGAACTTTACATGCATGAGGAGTCGAATGTTCTATTTGAGAGAGGAGGAGTAATAGAATATTCAAGGTCTTGTCATATCCTGATCTACGACACCAGTCAAACAGCTGTGAGTGGGTACCATTGTCAGCCTGGGTCAAGAAAACGGCATAGATCTGACAAATTCATCTCTGGAGAACAACAAGCGCACACACACGTACACAAGTACACAAACACACCTATAAACATAGGTAATTATATATATACATGTGTATACAGGAGTATATATATATATATATATATATATATATATATATATATATATATATATATATATATATATATATATATATATATATATATATATATGTATATATGTGTATATATATATATATATATATATATATATATATATATATATATATATATATATATATATATATATATATATATATATATATATATATATATATATGTATTATATACTACTGTTTTTAGAAAAGAACGTTCACTGGTCTTGGGTCAAACTTTTATAGCTCCTGCTTTTTAATTTCAAACGTTTTAATAATTAGAGACACGACAGAATACAAGTTTACCATATAAAGAAAACCAACTTTCTCTCTGTCATACATCCATTTTTGTAGCTGTCATGACATTTCTATCAAAATTGGCGTAGCCAGCAATGTATTCTTAAATTCCTTATGGATTTGCTCCCCGGATCTCCTGGAAAAGGAAATTGAACTAATCCGTAAGTAGCTGTCATCTTTAAAGTACCCTGACCATTTAATTGAGGAATCGATCCACAAAGCAAACACTGTTTTCTACTGTGCCGCCCCCCCCATGACAAGACCAGATTGACGCCCAACAATAAAATAAAAGTCCCACACCTGGACAGAATTAAGATGTTGACACAGACACCTGGAAAATTTTGCGTTTACCTACCCAAATACTTTAGCCAAATCCCTGATTAACGTCCAACAAAAACCAGTCCCCAAAGACACAGGAGTTTACGAAATCCCTTGCCTCGACCGTGACCAATCCTATATAGGCTTCACAGGCAAATCTCTCTCCCAAAGATTAAAAAAGCATAAACGTTCAGTTAGGTACGGACAACAGAGCTCAGCTATTTTTAACCACATAAATAACCATAACCACAGAATAAACTGGAATATGTCTCGTATAATTTATAGCACTAATTGTCGGTTCAAAAGCCAGATGGTGGAATCAACCTTGATTAAACAAATAAATGCAATGAATCTCTCAAGGGGCGCCTGGGATTCAGATATTATAGATAAGACCTTCCTCCAAAAGCGATTAAGAAGATTAAAGAAAAATTGTCAACTGGAATGACTTAACGGCTGACCTATGGATCTTCTGGTATAAATTCAGCTTTTCTGTAACTTTTACTTCATTCATTATTTGACTGAGGAAGGAGACAGTTTGGCCTCTGAAACATAGCCTTTATTTTCCACATTGTGGCGTTTCTATGGACTCCCTTATATTTGGTGGAATTCTGTTTTAAAAGAAAATATTTCACAGACATATATATATATATATATATATATATATATATATATATATATATATATATATATATATATATATATATATATATATATATATATATATAATAAAAGCTCGTGTAATTGCATACGCATGCGACAGAAAGAGAAACAATTCGTGAATCTGAATAAGTGTTTAAATCCAATGAATTCCTAGAAAATGACATGATATAAATGTTGTCTTATAAATAAAAGAAGGAACCACAAAACTGACGTGGAATATAATTTCTTTTAGAAGCATTCCAAAACATTTCCCTATAAAAAGACG
Source organism: Macrobrachium rosenbergii (assembly GCF_040412425.1). Taxonomy (NCBI): domain Eukaryota; kingdom Metazoa; phylum Arthropoda; class Malacostraca; order Decapoda; family Palaemonidae; genus Macrobrachium; species Macrobrachium rosenbergii. The sequence goes on from NC_089781.1 coordinate 30,669,132, forward strand.
CAAGAAGTCTTTTGCTCTGTTTAGTATGCTCGTAATCAGAATTAGAAAACGAACTTTGCACATGAAAGAGTATGAACATCAACTTTCATTCCTTTTGCTTATGTTTGGAGACATTGGTTGAACTCCGGCAATGAAACTGAATGGCTGTTCTAAACTGTTGATTTTTGCAAGGAATTTCAGCATTTGGATTCTAACCCTCACATACACACACACAGAGACACCCCACCTTCCTCTGTAATAAATAGAAAACTTGAAGCACAGCCACATCATTACGATTTTTATAATGACAAACCGTGAACATATCTCGGAAAGAATCAGGTGATATTTTTTGTACAAGTGAACAGATATCAGCGCGTGCACAGCACTAATTTCTCTATAAGACCCTTGTACTAGTTGTATATGGAACACTTGTACCACCTTAAAGAAATAATTTGTCTTTTTTTTACACAGCTGATTATCTTTTCATGTTCGCTATGCTATGAAAGCTCAGTTACACAGAACTCGAAGTAACTAGTAAACAGTAAATGAAAGCGCAGTGACAACCGTAATTTCAGACTCAGGAATGCCCCCAAAGATGAGGACACTTAATGAGAGAGAGAGAGAGAGAGAGAGAGAGAGAGAGAGAGAGAGAGAGATCAGTTATTATAACTTCAGTAGCGATAAAATATTTCCTTTACGTTATGCATTCATGAATGTAACGATGTATTTCCTATATAGTCGACTAACTTTTAAAGACACAAGAAAATAGTAAATATAAACACGACAATCATATTTGGAGCTTTCAAATTATGTAAAAAAAAATACTTCCAGAAGTTAGTAACGAATACAGTTATCGGAAAAGTATGTTTCAGAAAGATACTGAATTAAATCCCCCTTCAGTTTAAATGAGTGAGTGTCTTTATCAGCATCAAAATGAAATTCCGTGAGAAGAAATAATGGTGTCGTGGATTTTCGTTCTAATCAAGACATAAGGCTCCAACATTCATACGCGGTCCCTCCCTTGTACAAAGAGAAAGCAAATGATGTGTCATTACACTACATAAACATAACCCCGCCCATTCCTAGTCGAAGGCATAATGTGGAAGACCAAATTTGCGAAGTAGCACCCAGAGAATAGCACGGCATTGTTCGTTATCAGGTTATCTATAATCCGAAGGCGTGTCATTTTCATTGGTACTGATGGCTTTAATGTGATTATACTGTTGTATCGTTCCTCTCATACCAGTACCATTTTCATATTTGAAAGAAAAGAAAACAACAAAAGGATAACATGTTTGCTTCGGTATTATAACTTCTGTGCCCTTTTTGGTTCGGTCATCTTTATTCTCCACCGTGGACGCTTTTGTCAAAGATGTATTAATTTGCTCACGTCCTGTGCTCTCGTACAATGTCTTCTTGCAGAGTAGCAATTAGATCTATGTATCCAGTGCAATATCTCGTGACACTTTTCGCCATTACTTAGATATACATTTTTTTCATGAAATTTAATTATAGGTCTTGTTACTCTGAAGCAACGTTAGATATGGGATTTTGCATTAAAGTTGCAAAATCCCAAATCTAACTTCGCTTCAGAGTAACAAGACCTATAATTAAATTTCATGAAAAAAATGCATATTTAAGTAACAGAATGGCGAAAAGTTTCATGAGATATTGCACCGGATACATAGATCTAATTACTACTCTGCAAGAAGACATTGTACAAGAGCACAGGACGTGAGCATATTAATACATCTATGACGAAAGCGTCCTCGGTGGAGAATTTGGTCGTCTGCCTGTTTCCCAAGATTTCCCTTTTCCAATTCCACTACACTTTGAGCTATACCTTTTTATTATACGTCCATTCTAGGGACGTTGTTGAGAGCCAGTGAAGGAAACTTACACGTAGAACACACACTGTATACTCTGAATAATCATTAGCCTCAGAGCAAGGCTTCAGTCGATGTTGTAGGAGGGAGATCGAGTGTATTCTACGAGGAATGTGAAACCCAACGTCCTTTTGTTAGTAGAGTTGTAGATCATTTTTGGAATGAGCGAAGATAAACTCGAAAGAACTGAATCATTCGTGCGCAAAATATTAATGGAAAATAAGTTTCTGTTATCAACAAATGACAAAGGTCATTTAATAAATGTTCAATATAGATAAAAAAAACGTTGGCTAATTGGGGTAGTGAAATTAGTTATGTGATATTACACAAAACTAATACGCAAGGAGTTAGTGAAACCTGCATAGCTTAATATTTGGAGTCCGCTGGTCTCATACTCTTCCTTAAGCTCTTGTAATCATTTGGGTAAAAGCATTATAAGTGATCTAGGCTTGATTTAAATAAAATTTTTAGCATTTATTTTTGTAAATTCAGGACTACCTTTATTTTAGAATTAAGGAATGTGATTAAATTACAGGACAATTGTTCATAGAGAGAGAGAGAGAGAGAGAGAGAGAGAGAGAGAGAGAGAGAGAGAGAGAGAGAGAGAGAGAGACGTACCTTCTAGGGCTAATTGGTTATTTATGTATACATACGTCCATGTGCTCCGTGAACTTCCATATGCCAGCAAGTATATAACTGAAAACAATATCGTGGAACTTGTTATTGTAGATGATGCCAGTCTTGCGTCAAC
>NC_089781.1:30676747-30699247 GCF_040412425.1 Macrobrachium rosenbergii
AGAGAATTGCACGGTATTGTTCGTTGTCAGTTTATCTCGAATCCGAAGTTACGTCATTTTCAATGGAAGTGGTGTCTATGATATGATTACACTGTCGTATCGTTCCTCTCCACACCATTACCAGTAAATATAACATTTTCATAGTTTTAATGAAAGAAACGAAAGATCAACCTATGTTTGCTCTGTTGTTACTACTTCTAAGGTTATCTTGTTTCGGTCATCTTTCTTCGCCCACGATGGCTTTTACGTCATAATTGTATTTTATTCGTTCATGACCTGCCATCTCGTGCAATGTCTTCTGTCAGAGTAGTAATTAGATCTATGTATCTAGCGCAATAGCCCAATACTTTCTTCATTCTGCTACCTAGGCATGCCATCTTTTTTATGAAATTTAATTACGTGGTTGGCTTGTCTGAACTTTAGGTTTTACGTTCGAGTTTAGGTTTTGCGTTAAAAGCGAATTTAGTGGTCTACTTGTTTCTCAAGAATTCCATTTTCCCTTCCGCTACATTTTCAGCTACCGTTTCATTATTCATCCACTTTATGGATATTGCTAGGAACCAGTGGGGGAAGCGTACGTGTGGAACCCCAACTACATATGCTGAACAATCATTAATCTCAGAGAAGGTGCTTCACTTGATCTAAAAGGAACGAGACATAGTCTATCTAGCTGGTAATGTTAATTCCTTCCTTTGTTTTATTAGCAGAGTTGTAGATCCTTTTCGGAATGGAAGAAGACGGGCAAACAAGAAGTGATTCGCCTAAAAGTTCGTACTCAAAGTAGTGACTGAAAATAAGTTTTTGTTATCAACAAATTGTAAACTTTATCAAACATTTAAAGAGTTAATGATTAATATAATTGATTAAACATTGCTTAATTGACGCTGTGAAATTAATTATGTGGCATTTCACACGGTCAATTATACAAGCAATTAGTAAATCGCAAACAGCTTAAGGTTATGGAGTTCGTCAATCTCAAGCTATGCCGCACGGCTCTTCTCAACATTGGGTAAAACCTGTGTATTTGGTTGAAACAGTTTGAATAATACATTTTTCAGCGTTATTTTAGTAACGAGTAGACAAATTATAGTGACAATCGTAAATTCAGACTTTAGGCAGGTTTCTAAGTAACAGGAAACTCGTCGAGAGAGAGAGAGAGAGAGAGAGAGAGAGAGAGAGAGAGAGAGAGAGAGAGAGAGAGAGAGAGAGAGAATCAGTCACTGCAGGCTCTGTGGCGATAAATTCATTCCTTTACTTTATGGATTCCTGAATATAATTATATATATATCCAATGCAACAAGTGAAAATGATGGTAGACTATCTTGCAAACACAAGAAAATAGCAAACATAAACATAAAAATCCTGATTGAAGTTTACTAATTGTTAAAAAATACTTCACAGAAGTCAGAGAGGAATTCAATTACCAAAAACAAAAGCAGATGACAATAAGATGCTGAATCCAATTACTCTTTAATTTACAAGAACGCGCGAATCTTTAATTCTGCGGGAAGTAATGGTGTTATAGATTTTCTTTCTAATAAAATTAAAAGGCCGTTCCAGCATTCATTCTCGGTCCCTCTCCTGTATTGTATTTCGATCTCATAGACAGAAAGCGCCCGATGTGTTATTGCCCTACATAAACATAACCTCGCTCATCCCCAGTCGAAGGCATAACAAGGAAGATTAATTTTGCGAGAACCACCACAGAATTCCAGCTATTGTTCGTTATCAGTTTATCTCGAATCCAAAGGTGTGTCATTTTCAATGGAAGTGGTCGCTTTGATATAACAATTATACTGCTGTACCGTTCCTCTTCAAAACAGTACCAGTAAATGTAATATTTTCCTCTTCTACATTGTAAGAAATAAGTGACCAACATATGTTTGCTTACGTGTTATAACTTCTGTGGCTGTTTTTGTTCGGTCATCTTTGCAATCGAGGCCTTTCGTCATAGATATATTGCGTTCGTTCACAGCATGCGTTCTCGAGCAATGTCTTCTGTCAGGGTAATCATTACATCTATAAATGTACTGCAATATCTCTTGACTCTTTTCGCCATTCTGTTACTTAATCATGATTTTTCATGGCGTCTAATAAAATGGCTGCTTACCTTGAAGCGACGTTAGATTTTACGTCAAAGTCGATTTTGGTCGTCAACTTGTTTCTCACGAATTCCATTTTCCCTTCCACTACACTTCCTGCTGCCTTTTCACTATTCATTCACTTTATGGACATTGTTGAGAACCAGTGCGGGACGCATACGCGTAGAACCCCTTTCTCTACATTCTGAACGATCATTAATCTTAGAGAACGGGCTTCACTTGATGCTCTAGGAGTGAGATTGAGTCTATTCAGCGGGTAATGTTAAACCTCTTCCCTCTTTCACTAGTAGGCCTGTGGAGTCTTTTTTAGAACGGAAAAGGACTGATACAAAAGGAATCATACGATTAAATATTCGTACACGAGGTACTAATGGAAAATGAGTTTCTGTTGGTATCAAAGGGTAAACGTCATTCAGCAGGTGTTTAATATAGGTTTTATAAATTTTTCATAAGTGACACTGAAATTTTTCGAACATTTTAGAGTTCACTGATAAATTGTTCATTGTTATTTTTGTGCGAGAACTGAAAATGCCAGCCTAGGAACCCTTCTTAATGTTTTACTTTATTCATCACTGCAATAAAAAATGCTAATGCAATGTTATTTGTGTAAAAAGATTGAAAAAATGTCAAGTTCATGAAAATTTGTCCTTATCTTGTCCAAATGAGCCCTCAAACATATGTATGAAGATGCTTCATAAGATAACGTGCATTAATATTTGTCATCAATGGCTACTTTCCGGATATTAACAATTACCCTTTTATTAAATTTAGAATAAACTTATGAGTACAAATATTATAAAATAATGCGATAAAATATAATCTTAGAGAATATATATACTGGACCAGTATAGGTAAATGTATATGAGTGATACGAATTTGTTACACAGTTCTAGTTGCTAAATTGTTGTAATATAGATTTTGCCAAAATCGTTGGACATTCCATCTAATTTAGTCATATTTCTGGTTCCCATGTAAATTTGATTTATTCTAATATTTGCAATGATTGCTCTTTTTGTGAGGCAGTATTAATTAACAATGCCCTTAATAATTTTATCGAAGAAACCATGACTAGCGGAAAAGGCATGCAACATCCAATATTAAATAAAGTATATCTCTTGTAGTAATACTCTGTTTCCACTGCTCTCGCACTGATGACTTTTAAAATGAAACTGGATTTGAATTTGTAGCGCCAAAGAAATATGTAGTAATAATATACTTAAGATTTCTCAGTTTCAATATCATTTTCAAAATACACTCAAAAACGAGCTGCTGTGGCTAATACTGGTAAAAGCAGAATATTTAGAGAGGAATTTGTTGAGCAGTATGTTAAACGTAAAAAATAAAACCATGATATTTGGAAAATGATTATGATGGGTGAACAGCTGTATTAAATTATATGATGGTTTGGTCACGTGGCGAGAATGTGGGCTAATAAAGGCCTGAAGAGCTGCAGAATTTGGAGGTTTTGGGATCAAGGAGATGGAAATTAAGAAAGTACTAGCTAGATAGATGCAGATGATTTTTATGCGTGCATGTGCAAGTTTCTGTGTGTATGAGCAGATGGCCGTTGGTGAGGTTTGATGCGCTGACAGTAATAATTTTGTGTTGATAAAATGTTGAAAGTTTTCTGCACTAGAGGCTTTTCTTTTTCATGATCCAAAATGAATGTTGAAGTGTCTGTTGTTTCAATTATCTACGTGTATTTATTTCTGTGCAATTGCAACACTGCAAAGTCTCTATAAAATTGTCAGAAACTTTCTCTCTCTCTCTCTCTCTCTCTCTCTCTCTCTCTCTCTCTCTCTCTCTCTCTCTCTCTCTAAAGTACTACACTAATTCGGAGGAATAGTGTATCTCCTCACAGATGTAAATGAGAAACGACGAGAGATGCAACAGAACAAACACGCGGCACCTTAATTTTCTTTATTCGCTCCGTTATTATGTTTGTACAGCGTCTGCCACGCGAATGAAATGAAATTCTCTCAGGACTATTTTACAAAACCACGAAACACCGCTGTAGAAAGAGGCACGATATTGTCTTCGTTGTTTACATAAGCTGACGATCACGCCTGGAAATGAAAACATTTCCATAATTCTTAATACTACGACTTGCAATAACGTCTATCTATTTTCGTATGTACATAAAGAAAACAGGAATTGCGTAGGAGTGCATGTCTATATGCAAAAGTAAATCATTATGTTTTGTACAAGAAACTGCATTTTCTAATTATGTGAACATCTATGTGTCTATCTATATATCTCTCTTTATATATATAAACACACACACACGCATATATATGAGAAAACCAGACTTTTAAAATTCAAAATTTATAAAATTCTGGTTCTCTCTAATAGATATACAGTGTATGTATACACACACACACACACACATATATATATATATATATATATATATATATATATATATATATATATATATATATATATATATATATATATATATATATATATATATATATATATATATATATATATATATATATATATATATATATATATATATATATATATATATATATATATATATATATATATATATATATATATATATATATATATATATATATATATGAGACAGAGAGAGAACCAGACTTTTAAAATTCAAAATTCAAAAATTCTGGTTCTCTCTAATATATATATATATATATATATATATATATATATATATATATATATATATATATATATATATATATATATATATATATATATATATATATATATGAGAGAAACAGAGTTTTAAAATTCAATTTTACGCACTCTTTACACTTACCTTTACGTATAAAATGGCTTTTTGAGAAGTGGCAGCGAATTCGACATATATTAGTCGAGTAGACAGCAGAGCTCCTAAAGAACAGATATTGCTTAGATTTAATGATGATTTATAACATAAATAAATGTTCGTATTGTATAGAATGCAGCAGGACCTGGATGTAAATAAATATTATCTCTAGGAAACTATGTTTCTTCTCGTATATTTTCTAAATTATTTTATGAATGAAAAATCTTTCAAGACTGCTTAAAGTAATAACCGTAATTTGGAAAAAGTAATTAAGAGGTAGAAAAGGGATGACCATAGAGATATCCATAATTACATTCAATTGTAAAGTACACGTTCAAAACAGAGACCATATATGTAAAAAGAGAAAGAAAAGAAAAATAACAGATAAAAGCGAATGCAACAGAAGAAATTCGGCAAATATTCTTTATCTAAACAGGAAATCAGTGTAAGAAAACACGCTAAAGCAATAGTGCACAGGGTTTTAAAGGAGCAGTGCAGTTTTCTCTTACAGTTAGTGACATCGTCGTCAATAGCACTACCAAGATATTTGTTCGGTCATTTTGCAGCATAAAGGGAAGGTAAGACTCTTGGAACAGGTCAGTTCAACAATGGGGCACCTCGACACTATATGTAAAGTTACCTTCGAACTAAGGAGGACGCCGTAGTCCTAAAGCCTCAGGCAATAAAGACACCTGCTTAGGTTCACTTTCATTATATACCTTACGATATAAGCAGGATATAATCTAATGATGGAAAAATTACTTAAGGCAATCCGGTGAAAAGATGAGGATTCTAAGAGGCTACTAATATCAACACGGGAAAATGATATTCAAATGATGGTTGAATACAGATAGGGCACAGGGAGCCTTAAGAAAGATGTAAAATTTTCCGTACAGTAGTTTAAAACTGCTGTAAAAACGAAAGCTTGAGCGCTAAGCATTGCCAGGTGTGTACCAAATCGTAAAATACAGTTTTATATATAGCAAATAAAAAAAATAAAAAAATAGGAGTGCAAGCATGCTGCGTGATCATCCAAACCTCGGAATCTTAGTTTGCTGGAGACTGACTTTATACCTCACCGACAACACTTTTAGGATAGTTCACAATCCCTGTCAAGTCCAGCAGTCTTCATCTTGCATTAGATTTTTGAGGGATGAAATAACTTCAGCAAGAGCAGTATCATCTGCACACTATGCTACGTTACTTCATAGACTAAGAATCATGTCACTAGCAAGCACGACAATAACAACAACACAGGGACAACGCCTTGTTAATCATCATCCAAAATATAGGTTTAAATGCCATTAACAACGTTCCTCTGGCGTCGAATGTGAGCGTAACCGACCTTTCACCTTCGACACATAAGTTAAAGAGTATATATTAATATTAATGTGTGTATATATATATATATATATATATATATATATATATATATATATATATATATATATATATATATATATATATATATATATATATATATATATATATAATGCCTTATATTTGTCCCACAAAAATAATCACGATAATCAGTTCGCATAAGTTAGTAGTCAAGCCCATTTTCATTGCTGCTTTTGCCGTTACTAATTAGTTTGGAAAGATAATCACCACTACCCATTGCTTTCTATAAGGCCTTCGTTTATTAGGTATGAAATGGTTAAATGTACAGGATTATAAACTGGTATATCAGGAAAATTCGAGAGCATTGGTAGGATTAAGGATGGGGAAAGCAATTGTTGTGAAAGAACATACCTCAGTATTTAAAATGAAAGTTCCCAATAGGTATAGCAGATGAATGGGTGGCCAGATAAAAATGAGTGTTTATTAAGATAAAATTATTTAGCAAGTAAAGGCTTGTGGAAGTGTTTTGTCATTCCTATAATATATTGACACAACAGTGTCGCCGTCTTGGCTTCTTCCTGTCTTCCTGGATCGGAACTACTAGTTGCTTATCAACATTCTTACAGAGAAAGGAGTAAAATGAAAATATATTAATATTCCGTAACTATATTAAGAAACATTATCTTAAGCGAAAACAGAAAAAAGACAAAAAATTAATAAAATGTTCACTATTATTATTATTATTATTATTATTATTATTATTATTATTATTATTATTATTATTATTATTATTATTATTATTATTAAAATAGTTTAACCAGACCACTGAGCTGACTAGCAGCTCTCATAGGGCTGGCCAACTGTTCTCTCTAAAACAAGCGGGCTAACAGACTGGTGTTTTGAGAACTCGTTTTATTGATACTCATATTTTCTTAATTCGAAAACGATTATAATGCCTGCCAACTGATTTAATATTGTCGTGACACCTACGCGGTTTTAATGTCTATTAAATAAGTAATGATGATACACTGCATATTATTTCATTGCTGATAACCTCCACAATAATAACAGCAGCAAAATCGAAAACAGTTGAAAATTTATAACAGTCAAGATAAAAATAAGTTCTCGGAGGTAGGAAGAAAATATTCATTTAGAAGCAGCCACCGTCAATTTTTATTCTCTTGTTTTTCTCACTACCTCAAGGCTCTCAAAAAAAAAGAAAAAAAAAAGTTAAGAACCTTCTTCCCTAGCAGTTTAAAGGGTAGCAATTCATGATCTTGACTTTACAAATATAATATACTTACTATTCAAATGACTCAGGTTCTTAAAAAGAAATGACACGGTCTCATTTAAATTCTGGCCTTTGATTCCAGTGATAAGATACAGATGTCATACAACTCGAGTGTGTTTTCTACCGGGGCTTTGGGTCAGATGAAAGTTGTTTTTGCGGAAAGATTGCCAGGGTGATCACTATCATTTCTTTGTTTCCTTTTCGTGATGTTCCATAAGGTGTGGGAGAGGTAAAGGGGAGAAAAGGAAGAAAAAAGAATAAAACTAGCAAAATCTTTTTTCCTCTAATTTGGCTTGGGTCATTAATTAAAGAAAAAATACCCCTCCATTTGCAATATGTAACAACAGTATTAAATCATAGTCTCTCGATTTGTGTAGATGTAATCTGTATTCTTTTCAATTGTGATAGACCTTGAGGTTTGAATACTGACTTGTTTTCCATGATATAAAAAATTTTCTGTAAATTTGGAATTATCAAAATTTTGAAGAGAGGAGGAAAAGTTACCAGTCTAATAAAAAAGCTGGTGGTTTGAGATTAATTCACGTAGTATTTAGAAAAATGTGAAGGCTTACACACATTTAACTTTTAGGTGTTTCAGTTATAAAACATATTCGTTAAAAAGGAGAATAATAATCACTCGTATATAATTTTTTTTATACATATAAATTGAGATAACCTTATGAAGTGTAGCGTTTTAATAACAGACAAAAATACGCTTAAAATTTGCGACAAAATTATCCGTTATTATTGAAAGTAAATAACAATGCGGCTACATAAAAACAGCGAAACACTGCTGAAAGTACACTTCTTACCGACGTTGGGGCCTAAATCAAAATGCAGGAAAGTTAGGGATGTTGAAACTTCTAAAAAAAATACTTCGTTATAAGAGATAGGAGACAGATATCCATTAATGTACAAGGAAGCAGTAATCTTCATGACTTTTCATTTTTGTGTTAAAAATGCCTCTAGCTTCTGCAAAGTGGAGTTGTATAGTTGTACCTTTGTGGATATAATTGTTTTCTTATATTAGAGTTTCTTTGCAACATAAAAACATTTCCTATTGGACATATAAACAGTAGTGGCACAGTGGAACTTTAGTGAACTGTTAAGTCTCGGATGTAAAGTGATGGTTTGTGCTTGTATTACTGGAAGGGTTTTTTCCAATTTTACTTTTTACCCAAATCTGATTTCTTGTGTTATGGTGGTTATTATTCTGATGAAGGGTAAATTCTGAATAATGTTTGTTCTTAATTTAAACACCTTCGGCTATCTGAATTTAATAATATGACACTTTTACATTGTAAGAGTTAATTACTTATGTTATTATTTTTTATAAGTATTATCTCATTTGTCAAATATTTTGGTCATTTAACGGTTCTATCCAGACGCACGGTAATTTAGGAATAATTAATTTCTTCGCAGACGATACTAATGAGAAGCTTAGTAAAATATAAAAAGCACAAATTATTGTAGCTCAGTAGATCCTATCATAATTACTTAAGATGGATCCGACGTTATTTGTAAAACACAAATAAATAAAAAATAAATAAAAAATAAATAAATAAATAAAAAAATAAATAAATAAAATAAAATAAATAAATAAAAATAAATAAATAAAAAAAATAAATAAATAAAAATAAATAAATAAATAAATAACTTACTATAATGTTGATTTTTACCATGAGAAGTACTTTTCAGTTTTCCTACGCAATTAATGCATGTGATGATAGTGTTGATAAATGTTTTTGTAGTTAAAGATTTTTGGTTTTAGGAAACATTTTGATTACTACCCTTCTAAAAGACAATTCATATTCTGACCAGAAACAATTAGGTCAGGTGGGATGCTTAGAGAAGTGGCAATCTATATATCCGGAGAAATACTTATTGTATAATGCAGTATTATATTCTCAAGTTTTGTTGACCAAAAACCTTCACCCCCGTTGGAGAGTTTGGTATATTGAATGAAATGAGCCTGGTTCTGCTTGGCTTTCTTTTCCATAGCTGATATTCAGTGTTTTCCGTTATACAACAATGCTGAAGAAACTCCAAGGAGCTATGCAGGCAAAACGTCAGCATGTCGTTATTAAGGAAATGGTGAGTTGAATTCATCCAGTTAGCTATAATTGGTTTCTTGTTACAACATAAATGTAATTTGTTCCTTTAACATATCCAGTATAAGAAATTTCTTTGCATTTTTCATGATTTATCTAATTTTATATACTTTATTTCTTATATGAAATGTGGTATATAGCCTTATGGACTATGAATGATAATATACTCTCGCATATTTGATCAAGCTTATACCTCTCTCTTATTCCCTCTCCTTCTCTTTTATCTACGCTAAGTTTCCACAGCCTCTGGGAGTACACTAATTTGGTTTTCATAACGAGCAAACGTAACTGTCCCTTCGGCCATGGCCCTTCACGGTCATATTACCTTAATCCTACGTCCCGTATTTGCCTATTTGGTCCTCAGAGGAAATTGTATTATGCTTCACTTAACTTGTCTAAATAACCTCAGTGTACTAACGAGGTCCCATTACTCCGTCTGGTGCATCTTTTAATCTGATTCGGAGGTGCCTATGAATATTTTCTGTAAGTGACGATGGTTGGTAGATTAGTCGAAAATCAAGGTAGCAAAACTTATTCAGCCCTCTCTACATATTTATTGCACTATTTATTAATAGAGAGTAAGTCTGCGCACATTCTTTCGTATTTCTTCGTGTGTGAACTTGCAGTGGAGTAAGAAACTAGGCCTCAGTTAGCATCATGCATAGTATTTATTTAGTAATTCGCTTCTAATCCTCGTAACTCCATGATCAAGAATTTACTTTGTATAATTTATTTTGTGCTTGAATATCAGAGTATTGTTGGTTATTTGAACTCTCTCTCTATTTCTCTATTTAAGACTTTCCCACTCTCTCTCTCTATCTCTACTCAAACCTACCTAGAAAGTTCTTCATTGGAAGGGTGGGTAGAGCTCTCTATCTACCTGCTGACCCAGTTCAACTAAAAATTCATTTCTCGTCACAATGTGTTCGGATTCCAAATAGCTGTATGTTGCCAACCAATTGCATATTAGCCACGAAAATAAATCGCATCCTGCCAGCCCTAGTAAAGCTTGTTAATCAACTTAGTGGTCTGGTTAAACTAAGCTATACTCAAGAAATCTGAATGAATTATCTCCTTTGAGGTACTACAAAAATAAGTTTACTTTCAGTCAAGTAGAAGAATTTTTCTGCTGTTTACTTTCAGTGCTCTGCATGTTTTCATGGCTGTAAAGAAGGTAACTGAAGAAAATAAAATTTTACAGCAAACTCCGACTGCTTTCAAATGGGAATCATAAACATTAAAAAAATTATGAGATTCATGAGCCCTTATAAGTTAGTATTTGAGTAACATTCTACTTTCTAGGGCTTTCTTTTTAGCTTCCAGAATTCTGTATAATGGCAGAAATATCAGCAATCTAATCTGATGTAAAGAAAAATCAATGTTACTTCTATTATGTCGTTCTATGAATGCTTTTAGTCTTTCACATAACTTTCATATGTACAATTCTTAACTATATTTATTCGGCAGCATCTGGATTAATTACAGATAAAGAAAAACGTAAGATTTATGAACTGGGGTTTAGGCAATTCCAAAAGTAATAGCGATGCAGCTTAAAAGTTATAGTGTAAATGAACACCAACTGGATTTGCATTGATATTGTATAAAGATCTGATCCGATCTATATATCCTTGCAAACAATCATATGATTAGAATAATGTTTCTAGTATACAATATCATGCTGAATTTTAATGATCAAATACATCTGCCTGGACTTTAGTATTATCTTTACTGTATACTCAGTTGTTAAATTTTCAATGGTTTATAAAACTAACTCATGTTATTCCTTAGTTTTCTTGGTAGTACTCTATTAAATACCAAAACTTTGATATTTTTTGCAAACATAGCTAAATCGAATGACCTGTTATATAAAAGCTCCATAACTTTTTTTTTATTGAAGTTACTGTATTGCTATTTAAGGAGTTTTCATATGCCCTTTGAATAGAAAGATTTGCAAGAAACTTTGATCCAGTAAAATAGAAATTATTCCCATTACTAGAAAGCAATGGGAGTCTTCCATTATCTGTAGTATGTATCCTTCTCAAATCAATAACAGTTTTAGGTTTAAAATAAATTCGAGACGTGCATAGATTGTCTAGAATAAATCAGCATTGGCAGAAAATGCAGATTCACCCGAAACAATCAATTTTGTCCATAATATTTACATTTAATTACGGAGACTAGTAGCTACCTTGTTGTCGTTCTGTAATGAGCAAATAAATGAAAAGGGTATACTTTTCATATTTATTCAGACTTAATGAGTACCTAGATTCTGTCTTCAGAATTATACGTTTTTAACTCAAAATGATTTTGAGGGATGATGTCAGATATTAAAATGGAGACATCAAATTGGATCCATGGGGAAAATCGTATGGGAATATCATGACCTACAACTTATTTCCGGTCCTATTGATCTTTCGAAGGGGGTCACCACTGCAGATTTGCCACACACACACACACACACACACACACACACACACACACACACACACACACAGTACCAAATAAAAATTTATGTAGTTTTTACTATAGAGCTAAAGACGTATCTTCGCAATAACATTAACTAGTAATGCTTGCCCAACATAATGTTAGATTATTGAAGAATGAGCTATGATTTGTTGCGTTTCTTCAAGATGTTATTATAACTATATTTCTAAATCTGTAATACAATATACTGAGAGCATATTTTACATCCAGATTAATGAAATTTACTAAGTTCTGTTGATCTTCCTTGTAAAACTACACAAAATTAAGAGCCAGCAATAGGGTTTAAGTTGATAAAGTTAATCTTTAGAGGATTCCTAACCTCTATTTATTATAACCATCGTTAACCAGTCTTACTAACCCGCTGTATTAAATTACTCTTATAGTTTTCATTAAGCTGTCACTTACCGTAACCTCATATTTTCATGTTGCTTACCTCATGGACCTACTTAATAAATATAATTTGTACTCTGTTATAGAAAATCATATCTGTACTCTTCGAACCCAGTTCATATGGTAGCGTTTCAAATATTCCATACAATTTCTACATTTTAAACAATAATAATCTTCCCAGTTATTTCCTTTGATCATTTTTGGACCTTGCTGCTATCATTTTATCAGCAGAGTCTTTCCATTATCACCCTTTTCAAAGCTTCGACTATGCCCAGAGTGATCAATAATTACTTCCTTTTAAATGATAAAAGGTCTCTTGTTTATTATTGTATTATTTCTCCAACTTTGTGACAACCCCATTAGCAAAGTTGATAAATGAAGGAATGGTGATTGATATTTCATCTTCTCTGAAAACTATAATCCCAAAAAAACGATCATCTGACGGGTCTTCATTTCAACCAGTGGAGCTTTGGAAGAGATTTAAAAAAAAAAGAACACATCCTATAATAGAAGGATGCGAGATTATAGTATAACAGCAGACTGTCTCCATAACATTTATGAGTCCAAGGTCATAATGAATTCTATCCTATAGGCATGATAGACTTCTTTCTCGAGAAGTTTCAGAATCAACTATCTTTTTCCTCTTCTATTCATAATGCTGTTGAATTAAGAATATTCTAAAGTTTTTTACCATTTCTGTGCCCTCCATATCATTCCTGTAATTACATTAATCTTTACAGCTTCGGAAGTTGAAAGGGCAAACTCCCTCAGGTGTGTTACAATCTTTTTCATCTTTTCATCATAAATGCAGGTCATTTGTCCTTCATATTAATATGTCATATATATTAGTCTATACCTAAGACATGACTGCTCTAATAATTTTCATGATAATAATGTTTTTTTCCCAGCTATAGCTAATATCCTTTAGTATACATGTTACCTGAAACTTGCATGCTAAAAGTCTTGCAATTTCATAGTCTCACTGGTGATATCGTATGCAACTTATGTCTAGTACTCTTTTCTTAGGGACCTTGGTAATTTTGTGCTACTTAAATCATTATTTCCAATTTCTTCTAAAATGTTTGCGTTAAAATGTTATGCGTTGAGGCTTTGTTTAGCCATAAAGCAAGCGAGACGGTCCCTCTATTATTTTCTGTCTTTTATAATTTTGATACGGTCGAATATCCCATTTCTGGCCCTTTCCATGCATAGTGCGGTAGCCCTCATTTAAATACTCTCTGATCTCCTTCAAACACTTTTTTTCTTTCCCCAAATGCTCACATGGAGATGAATTCTCATTTATGAATTAATTTTGTTTGTACCTAAACTCTGATGACCGCAGAAAATGATAGAAAATCGTTTATGAAACAAAAATATTATCTTATTAAAATCACTGCTTTTTCGTGTTCGAATTATAGTCACATAGAGGAAAATAATTTTGCATTCAAATGCATCTGCTTTTGCAGGAGCCCGATCACCTCCCAATCAGTCCCATTAACTTCATGAGAGGTAGTCAGGAGCAGACGTGGTATGTGCTTTACTGCTGCTTTATTACCGAATAAATTCCCCTACTTTATGAGGTGCTGTGGCAGGCGGTGGTAGTTACACTTGACGTTCAGTGACATTAATGTCAAAACCGTTTGAGCAGTTAGGGAACATGAAAATGTCTATATACCAGTGGCTGACTGTCCTTCATCCTTTCCCATTTTTATTAAGCAAGAAAAAATGTTTCGCCATGGTCCGTATAGGCAATTAAGCCTAAATCATTGCCCCTTCCCATCACTGAATATTGCATGCCCTTTAAAGATTAATGCCCTCTATCACCGTCCTTTGCCAATTATCTATGTATTCATTAAGGGTTTATCGTCTATGTATTCATTAAGGGTTGATCGGAAGGGTAAAGGGCAAAATTAATGAGAAGGTTTCATTGCTCAAGGTTTTGTTGGTGAACCATAATCAAGATTGCACAGATATAAACGTTATTGTAAAATCTTACCCTCAGGAGAGTGAACGAGTATTGCTAAAGAATCTTCTACGCTCTGGTTACTAAAACATTAGATTAACTGGATCTTGAAATTTCTCGAAATCTAACCTATTATAAAATAAAGTACTAGGATATCACGATGAATATGGGTTGATTTTGATTCCAAGTACAAAATCTGAATTCGACGTGAATATGTATAACAGAATCACAGTCAGCTCTTATGTTATAACGACTGATATCCTAAAATATTCACCACCTATATCCTTGTTAGCTTTCCGTTGCTTATGTAGGATTTTGTAATGAGGTTGCCAATCCTTCATGCCTTTGTCTCTGCTCTTGCTCTCCATGGATGCTCGAGGTAGAAAGTTGGACCTAAATATGTGTGTGTATGTATATGTGTACGTTTGGGTTTATAGACAGATGCGAATACGTGTATCATGTCTTTATGAACTTGTGTATTATTCATCTAATATCTAAAGATTCGGTTTTCCGTTTCGAAATAGTTATTCTTTTGAAAATAACTGTGTGAATATTGACTAGCAATGTCTTTTTTTTTCAAGAGTACTTACAATCATGCGTTAAAGAGAAATATTAAATTAGCTCGAACGGACGTTCACACGAGGATATTAGAGCCTTTACCCGGTAATGAAAATTTCCCTCCATCATAATAACGTAATGCCAAATTTAATATTCGTTCATCTTCATCTGCACTTTTTCTAATCAATTCCCATATGTGCAAGTAATTGTGTTCAATTCTTCATAATTTTCTCAATTCATCAGTACTTTTACTTGGAACAGGAGAGGGAATTCCGTTGACAGCTAACTTAAAAATGTGAAAGAAAAGGAGTGCTTCATGTTCTTGGAATTCACATTCCTATAAATATCACTACACAAACTGAATACAGATTTCTAGTATTCGGTGCTCCTCTTAATCCATACTCCATTTTTACACACGATAGTGCTGTACTTTTGATAAGAACTTTCCTAATGTTAACCCTTTTATTCGTTTCCAGAACGTAACATATCAGGAAGTTAACAAATTTTTATTCAGTAACTTGTAATTTCGTAGGTGAACAGCAATCTTAATGAGTTTGACTACCTTGAATGTAGTCACTTATTCTGGAAATTATTACAGTAGTTTAGCTAAAAGTTATACATTTACTTGACAGCTGAAAAACATAAGGTGTTCTATGAGATAATTTTCCAAATAAAAAAGACATGGCCACAATATCACCTGGCAAACTGCGTATAGTGTGTTAAAGACAAGTTTCGTAGACGAATTAAATATCGGGATATTAAATGAAACAGAGAGATACCTTCTGATATCAGCATTTCAGTAAATAGAGCAAAAGATATAAAAAGCTGGTACCAAGTGGAGGAGAAGAAAATGATAAAAGAGGATCTCGACGAGATGAGTTCTATTGACCTTGCATTTGTGTCTGCGGGGAAGATGCCTCGAGTCAGGCAAAGTTCATTCTGGTATTTGCACGAGAATATTTGACAGAGAATTTTCTTTTTAAGAAAAAAATATTCTATAACTGATGACGGTGGTAGTACGAGGCCAAAAACCGTTCCCAAAGTTAGATAATTATGCTTATATTATATAGATATGTCATTCCCCGATATTCCTGTAAGACATTAAATCTGCAGGTATGCTTTATTGCTTTCTTTTCTTATCATACATTATTCCGTTAGCAGTAGACTCTCTCTCTCTCTCTCTCTCTCTCTCTCTCTCTCTCTCTCTCTCTCTCTCTCTCTCTCTCTCTCTCTCTATTCAAGCGTGACTATCTAGACATTTTTGTCTGTAAGTATATGTGGCATCATGCGTATATCATTAAGTTATATGAATAACAACTGCCCCCGAAAAAAAAAAGAAATTGGGGTTTCAAAATTCATCAAAAATTCCTGACTGTTAGCTATTGAAAAGTTCAGATAACATCAGTTTTCAGTGGCCTAAATCTCATGTGTCTTTTTACCACGTACTCAAATATATCACGACTGCAAGAACTTTGGTGCAGGCAGTATAACAGAAGATACAGCGAAAGTTTTCCTCGTTTTTAGATGAATGGTACAGGCGGGCCGCATCCCGACATTCCCATTCCAAATTCCGACGAACGTATTCAGAAAAGGAGGGCTACATAAGGAGGCCGAATGCAAAAGCTCTTTCGGCTAACGGTGCGTATTGTCACTGTAAAACCTCGTCATTTTGCAGAACTTGCGGCTTTTTCGAATTTCTTGTAAAAACTTGTGTCGTGCAATCCGAATACGCATATTTATATCTTCACATATATCAGATATGCGCTAGTGTTTGTTACAAATACAAATATTTTGGTGAAAATGTAATTTGATTCAAAAACATATTTAAGTATGACGTTGCATTTTGCTTTATGTCAACGTATAGGAAGTGGTCGAATCAAAACAAAATCCCCGTTTAAGTTGACAAGTACTAAAACTATAAGTTAAATAATGCTTTCCGACTAATTACAAAAAAACTTTACCGCCTCTATAATTGAAAACTAAAAGGATTATGGGAATAAACCGTAAAAAACAATATCATTACGTGGAAAAATTAGATCTTGGCGTATAAATGTTGTCTACCCATTTGAAACATATGGAAACGTACTGGAAATTGAAATATCAGTGTCCCTTAATATATATGTGAAGCCGTACTTGATTCGTGGAAAGAACAAGATGACAAGAATTCAAGAATCAGTGTCGCATGAAGGCAGTTTAGAAGTATTCACGATGATCATCATCACGGGATAGTTTATTCGAAATACTGGTTTACACCTAAAAGCTCATATTGCCTAGAGGTAAGATATTTCTTGCATGAAGAGTGACAACAAATGCGGGACAAAGTTGAAGTTGAAAGAATTGAACAGCTTACAAGGAAAATGCCAAAGGAAACTAGTATAAAATAAAACGCAAAATAAAATCAGATAGAAGTGTTACTCCATGTGACCTTTAATACTGCCTTCATCATCCCTCTCCAGGCAATGCGTAGATAGCAAGTTTCATCGGAGGAGGTCATGCGTGAAAAACGGGCTCGTCAAGTGGAAGAGGTCAAAGGGAGGGCTTTCCAGCTGTAGTGTGAATCGAGGCAAAAAAAAAAAAAAAAAAAAAAACAGTGGGGATATTGTTGAACGAAGTATTAGTCAAGCAATGAAAGTTTTACAACCGCCTTGTACACAGACATAGTTCAGTCATTATTATTAACAAAGAAAATGTGGAAAATTTATTCTTAAACAGATGGGAACGTTTCTTACAGAAGAAAATAAAACCATTTTCCAAACTTTTTTCACAAATCTAATTAGAATTAGGCTTGAAAAGTAAACGTGAGACATGAGTATGTACGTGTGTGTGTATCTGAATACATTTGTATTCTTTGGTATACATAAGAAACCATAATTTCTCTTTTCTACCATCACACACATACACACTTATATACTGTAAATATATATTTATACACATATACACACTCACACTCTCATATATATATATATATATATATATATATATATATATATATATATATATATATATATATATATATATATATATATATATATATATGTGTGTGTGTGTGTATACACACACACACACACACACACACACACACACACATATATATATATATATATATATATATATATATATATATATATATATATATATATATATATATACACTAGCTGACCGTCCTGGGGCTTCCTGGGAATACTCTGAAGGACTCAAATTTTCCTACGTCTCCTTTGAATTGTTTTGTTATGTTGTCATATACAGAATGTGTAATATCATTGAAAATACTTTTATTTCCCGTGATTAATAATTCTGTCTTGAGTTCATTAAAGAAGACATTCTGCTTGGGGAAAAGGTGACAGTGTCATGGAGACTTATGCAACGAACAGAAACTCATATAATGAAAGGTTAGTGTGTGAAGAGATTCACTCATGGAAACGAATAGTGGAGAGACCCTTTGACAGATCATATATACCCTCCATAAACAAAATAATATCTCGTCAGTAATCGTATCAAGTCATATTTAAATGAGAAAATCTCACAGGAACTGCCTCATCGTCAGGAAAACCTGTACTAACATTAGCCTTCCTCTCCCCCCCTACCCATTCTCTCTCTCTCCTCACTCCTCTCTCTCTCTCTCTCTCTCTCTCTCTACCTTCCAGTCAGACCCGAATTTAACAGAATGATTTCACAGCAATAACGGAAAGAAACCGCAACTAATGGGAGACGTGTCAGACGAAGTCTAGTTTGGGCTTTCGCACAACTTCAGTTAACCAGGGATCGTTCAGTCGCCTAAATATCACCTCGTTTTCAAGACTGGTATGCGATCGTTATCGCATAAAATCTAGATGGTAGGCAGTCCACTTGATAAATAACTTCAGAATATCCATAAGCTATTAAGATACAGTATCCATTGACTGTATAAATATTTAATCATCATCACGATGGTAATTTTAGACATCGTAAAAAGAGCTGCAACTGTTTTTATTTCCTGTGCGTGATAACGAACGCGTTTCATTTTCTTCTGGTGTTTCTGAGGGAAAGTGCAGGTCGAAGTCTGAACGGTATAATGGTATAACATATGGTGATTTTTAGTGGATCAAGTGCTTAGTATGATGATGGTAATGCTTCAAGGTAGTTAATAACCTGTATTTTATTGACAAAGTATAATTAAGTTACGTTTGGCTTAAGATGAATACTGGAAAAAAAAATTGGTAATTTTATCATGAGTAATATTTTAATGAGGGGGTAGCTTTGTCACAGAAGCATTTGGTCTACAATATACGCATGCGCGGATGATGACTGATTAGTTTCGTCTTAGAGATGAATTAGGTCTTGATCTCCAAAGTTGTGCCCGTAACTATGAAGTTTTTTTTGTGGATTAAGTACTCAGATATGATATAATACCACAGGATACTTAGGAATTTTTATTTTATTAGCAGGGTATAATTAAGATATGTTTGGCTTAAGATGAACATTAAAAAAAGTGTTAATTTTGGCGAGAGCAAATTTTTAATGCCGGCCTAGGTCTGTCACAGAAGCATTTGGTCTGTTACTACTTTTTTCTGTGGCGAGAATTGTAAGGGCTGACTGGTGTGGTGGTAGAAGTTATATTTTGAATTACATTGCTTTATGACTGAATGCAAGTAATTCTACTACAGTCAAACACATCTGTTTAATTTTTTGGATGTCCTAAACTGATTGTAGGGTTTGCAGTGGGAGGAGTTTAATGACGTCACCAACAGAAAAGGTGGTAGTTTTTCACCCAAGCTACTGGTGACACCCATAAAGTTACTGAAGAAAAGGTGAATAAACTGGTAAAAACGAAATTTCATTTGTTTTGTCCGTGTTTGTATGTCTGTCACGGGGCAGGGGTTTGATTTTGATTTATAAATCTTTCTGGGGTGGCATAGAGGCTGTGTGCAAAATTTTGTCTGGGTCTGTCAAGAGGTTCGGATTTCTATAATGTCCAAACATACAAACATTCACTTTTATATATACACACACTATATATATACATTATATACAGATCTACAAATATGTATATATGAATGGGTATATATAATGTGATGGTATATATAAATACGTATTTCTTCAGTATATATATATATATCATATATATATATATATATATATATATATATATATATGTCTACACGTTTATGATTTACTGTGATGAGAGAAATCACTTTTCTTCAGTAATGAGATGTGGAAAATATATACTGAAGATGTCTCACGTTTACTTTAGAAGCTTAATTCTAATTATTTTTTCTATGAGAAACATTCTCATCTGTTTAAAAATAAGTTTTCCACAATTCCTTGACTGAACTATGTCTCTCTTTAGGTCAGTTAAAAGCCGCCTTATACATATTGTTATGTATAAAGCTGTGTGGAAGCTTACCTGCTCATTCCTTACCTTGTTGCAACAGATAGATCTTTATAAGTGAACAAAATAACAAGGAAAAATGATCACTGGGGAGCAGGAATTAGACCCAGGGACAAATTAATACACATATTTACACTACAATTAAATTAATTACTGTGATATAAGCAGGGGCATAAATTTACATGAAGCAAGGCTCTTCTGGGAGAGCTGAGATACAGGTATGTGTGCTTGGAACAGTGGTTCAGTACAGCGTCATACCACCTCTCTGCGAAAAGAGGGAGGGACCACGATTAGTTCTAATGCTGTCATGCACAAGATGAAAAATGCTTTAAGCGGTCTAGCTAGGCTGAAGGCTTCAGTTGTAAGTTGGATGAGTTGAGATAAACTTAAGGTAGTTCCAGTGCCGGCAATATGGCGGCTGGGCGTTGGTAAATCGATTTCCAAAATTCAGGAGTTTTATGTTAAGTGAGCAATAGCCAATATGATGAAGGTGTGATGGGAAAGATTACTTGTTCAAAAGGGAGGGAATCGAGAGATAAAATCACTAAGTTTAGAGGGCGACTGACTTAGGAAGAGACATGTGAGAGGGAGACAAAGGCAAAAGGAGGTAGGTCGGAGACGTTTCAGAAAAAACTCTTACCTAAGGTATTATAATTCCAGAATTAACTAGAATGGATGTTGCAGACTGCCAAGTAATTTAGACCAAGCAAAATAAACACCCTCGTGCGCCTCTTGCCCTTGTGGAGATAAGTGAAGCCTCACCACATGTCGCTTGTTGTCCAAGTGAGGACACATAGACGAGCGGGTGAGTCCATTCAGGTCAAAGGTTACCAGGAGAAGAAAGACTCAGCGCAGGTTGATTGGTAGCATACAGTCACGGGATCCTGTCTCCGTTGCCAAGTAGAGTTTACCCGAAATGATCTGGCCCACAGCAGCAAAAGTGCATAGGTTAGTATTTGGCAACTCGGGACCTCTCAGGTCTAGCAAAACAAATGAGAGCTGCATTGGGTGCGTGGTTCCTTTTCAGAGTAGGAAGAACCCATCAACAAACTAGCAGCAGAACGAGGAAAATGATGCTTATATATATATATATATATATATATATATATATATATATATATATATATATATATATATATATATATATATATATATATATTAGCGCAAAAGGTGGACCATGGAAACGTATTCATCTCTACATAATTCTTTTTTTCCAACGTTTCGTAATAAAAAGCTTTATTACATCATCAGGGAATCTGTTAAATAATGAATAAAATTACTTTAAAATTGCTCTTAAAATCAATAAAATCCATAAAATACTTACAGTTAAAATACAAGATAAAAAAAACGAAAAAACCAACAAAAAAAAAAACAAAAAACATAAAAGCAAAATCAAAGACCACTAACCAACCTTATACCAAGAAGGCAGAAGACAGAATGCATAAAAAAGTTTAACTCAGGTACAGCTGAGTGGAGAGAGGTCTGGGTATTTAACTGGGAACCAGTTGTTTAATAAATAATGATTCCAGGATAGGCAGTTCGTTGCATTAGTTGTTTGGCCTATGATACAGAAATCATTTCTATCAATATATGTTTTACAAATTTTGAATGGTTTCTTATGCTTGAATGCTCGGGATTGGAGAGCCTACAGCCAGTCCAAAAAACTTAATCCCCGATGAGAGTCGATTCTGACCCTCAGTAACCTCCTCGTGGATCCGACATATGTCCCAGAGTTACACTTAGGGCAAGTATACTTATATACCACGTTAGAGGTCAATAGAGGTTTAATCGATCTTTGTATCTGAAAAAGGAACCAATCGTTAGTGGATTTTTAGGAATTAATTTTAGATTAATGGCACCATAATGTTTATGAACAATTTGTGCGAACCTTTGTCGAAAAGAATCATCATGTAAAAATGGAAATTTGCCATAAAAAGCTAATTTTGGATTTAACCATTTTCATCAACTTTACGCCGTAGATACGGATCAGACCTATTACAAAAATGTCGGAACCTCGAGAAAGGCTACAAAAAACTAGAAAAAGCAAAACTTGATTTAGATTTTTACAGTATTGTCAATGTAACGGAACTGT
>NC_089781.1:30704247-30724247 GCF_040412425.1 Macrobrachium rosenbergii
GTAAACAATAAGTCAGAAGAAATAGAAATGTAAGTCAGATTCATAGTTGCTGGTTTTCTTCTTATTTTGAACTTTCGCGTGTTATTCATACCAACTTTAAAACTCAGCCTTCCTGCGGACAAGGAAACTAGAGACGAAACATCCTTGTTTTTCGCCGTAATTCTATTTCAAACTTCTTTTCCTTCTTCCCCATATTTTGAAGTCTGATACTTCAGGGAAAATAATGACGAAGGTTCCTGCCTAAGATCAAGAGCTGAAAGTTTTAGCAACACCTAGAAAATTGGTCTTTGATAACTGTTGTCGGAAAGGGTTAATAACAGGTTTATAAAATCCGAAACACGCAAAAAATATTTTCCCATCTCTTTAATTATACAGGAGCGAAAGATTCTGTTGACTAGATAATGCTAAGATCAGAAAAAAGTGAGAAGGAAATTAAAGTAAAGTGGTACTAAATTCTTTCTCTTTATTAATAATGCAAGATCATCATGATTCATAAATGTGAAATTCATCACTCACAGTAACATTTACAACATTCAAATTTATCATGAGGCAAAATCATTTTTACATTGAACATCCTATATAGAAATCTTAATAAAGGAGAGCTTAAGCAAGCGTAAGGCCACCTTAGATGAACGCAAAAAAAAAAAAAAAAAAAAAAAATCCCGTTGTAGCATTAGAAGCCAAGATTAATTTGAATTATGGCATTAGTCAATGCGTGAGATTAGAACGGGGGTTATAAAAACGGGAATATGCAAATTGTAAGTTAATTATTCTCAAAAGCATTTTGTAATTAATAGATGCCACAGAATATCGCCTTCATATCAATAAGGATGATGCAGAATTTCTTCTTAGAAGTGAATATTTTACTAAGGTTAAACTATACTGCAATGTGGGAGTTATGAAACGAGATTCAATAAGAATTTAAACCGAGTCAAATGTTACATGTTCTCGGTATGGTTATGTAGTGGCGCTAAAGGTCTGACTCTCATGTTTTCTTCAAAGAATCACAATCAAGGATTGCTATGCTGTAGTTCCTTGTAATGAAACACGAGTAAAGAAGTCCGTAGGGTTATTGAGTCTCTTTGCTTGGTCATTGGAATAAAGCGAGGGTAGTAAATTAGATGCCGTCAGACCAAGTATCATTAGCCCAAAGAGAGAAGACCAGTTTCACATCAGAACTTTGGAATTTTTTAAATTGGTAAAACAACCGCAAGTTACAATAGCACGTTACCTTGTATATATCAATATTCCCTGAATACTGATCAGCATATTATATTTTCTGTATAATTTCAATAAGGTTACTTTGAATGCATCATGCGGAGAAACTTTTAATTTGTGTTACAGAAGTACTTTACAACAAATACCAGAAGTCAACAGATTTTGAAGATTTTTTCCACCACAGCCGCACAGGAAATCATGATCCTCATACTGAGCCGTAGTATGTCAAACCTTGAAGACGAATAATTGAAAATTAGGATAAAAAAAACTTCGTCCATATTAGATGTTATGGAATTGATTTCCATATCTTCATCCCTTCTCTATTTATACCTACATGGACCTTATTCCGAATTCATGATAATCACGTGCAACCCCTATTGGCTAAACAAATAATTTATGGTGAGTCTGGAAAAGCTTCAGAACTAAGAGAGAGAGAGAGAGAGAGAGAGAGAGAGAGAGAGAGAGAGAGAGAGAGAGAGAGAGAGAGGGTAGTTCATTATGGACAAGAAGAGAACGTGAGAGCCAATCCTCTCCCTGAGAGGATTTGCCGAGTTGGGGAAATTACTATTTTCTTCCATTTTTGACGTTTTAACATCTTTTAGAAATAACTTTTCTATTTTGATAACGTTAGTGCGTAGATGAAGGTGGGAGCTGGAGGAGTACCTTTCATGTACCCAGTTATCATTAAGATAAAAGAAAAGTCTAAACTTCAGCTTTGAGAATACTTTTAAGCTTCAATGAAAGGGCTAGAAATTATTGTTAAGCAGAGCATGGTAACTGTTCTTATTCATTTATATATATATATATATATATATATATATATATATATATATATATATATATATATATATATATATATATATATATATATATATATATATATATATATATATATTATTTTAGAGCATATGAAAAAGGCTTTCTGTTGTAAAGAAACTACAGTGGCACTAATCCATGAGCAGTGCATCAGTTATCTTAAAAATTTTCTATTTTGTATCAACAGAAAATAGGAAATTACACAGGTTAAAAAAAGTAAATGATCCAAGCTCTCTCTCTCTCTCTCTCTCTCTCTCTCTCTCTCTCTCTCTCTCTCTCTCTCTCTCTCTCTCTCTCTCTCTTCATCAACATCATATTAGAGAACCGAATTGCCTTCCTTGCATAGCGTTCTTTATTTATTCTTAATTTCCCACAGGCTCTCATGGATATCAAGAATTAATTTTGGCGAGAAAGTAGTTTTTGAGAAGCATGTCTACACACGACTCTTGGCTGACAATAATAAATAATTAAATATTTGACCTGGAAGCTCTTCTTAGCACGTTTTAAGGCTTATTGAATGAAATGTTGTCAATCTTTTTCAATTTTCATTCAGTGCTAGTCGTTTATATGTCTTATATGTTATGGCTTTGATTTAGGGAAGAGTTCAACTGACTAGGTATATTTCTAAAATTAAGAATACCAGCATATTTACAAATTTCTCCACTTATAATATTATTTTCAACAATGCCCAAGTTTCCACCAAAGGTATTATTTAACGGAATGAGGGCCCTTTTTAAAATTTATTCTATGGACAAGTTGTGTATAAATGCTTGGACAGATCCACCAGAAGGTGTATTGAAGGTGCCCTCATTTCCTTAAATAATACCTTTGATGGAAACTTGGGCATTGTTGAAAATAATATTATAAGTGAAGAAATTTGAAAATGTGCTGGTATTCGTAATTTTATAAATATACCTAGCCAGTTGAATTCTTCCCTAAATCAAAGTTATAATTTAGAACAAAATCACCTTGTTGGCTCTTTAGCGGAAGATTCCAGGTTTCTTCCGGCAAGAAGGTCTCGAGGAATTTTAGAACTGACAAGGGCCCAACAACCTGATTAAATAGTTTTACTTTCTGTAATGTTTGTTTGTATATAAGGTTTCCTGCTTTATTTTGTTTCTTGAGTTGTATATTATACTAAATTTTAGTAATCAAATCCACTGCAGATGGACGAAAGCTATAAGCTCTGTAAATCTGTAAAGGCTCGCGAAGGTGACCTTTGAAAAGTTGGGTCAGCTATTCGCAGGGTCCATTTTCACTACACGCAGCAGATAGGAAACTGCTGAAGCAATTCGCATACCACAAGGGTCGAAGAAACCACCTTGGTGACCGGACACGAGCTGGCAAATGCGTTTTCAGCAAAGAACGTTCTAGAAGCTGAACCAGTTACAAAATCCGGTTTTGAAGGATGCATGTCGATAGTGACGCCTTGAAATACAGAGGCGTGTCTTGCCGAACTTTGACCTCGAATGATGTCATACAAAAGTACGTTCGTTCGTGCGTTACATAATGAATATAATGGGAGGAACCGTTGTTCGAATCGGACTTGTGAGATCCGATTCATGTGTGTCTGAAGATGTGAGTGATTTTTCACATGGAGACTGTCCCAGAGGACTTGTGGAGTGAGTAAGAATTCATATACGTTTTTAGACTTTGTTTTTCAGAACTGTGAACACACGGTATCACGGTATCTCCTGTGACAGTGAAATGTGTGTTTCTGCAATTTTTTACATTTTATGATTTTTAATGTGACGTTTGTTCTTTCACAGGTATTTCTGTTCCACTCCATTCCTATTCCTTTTTCCTCTCTCCCTCCTACAAGGATGGGAGTGGTATGACATTTGAGATGACCTGTTTTTTTATTGATTGACCTGTTCATGATTTGTCAGATGAGTTATTTTCTGTATTCCCTTAGGTATTTGAGCGTTTATGATTTTGGAGCATTATTTCCTTGGAAGATTTTCAGGTAGTGTTGAAACATTGGATTTCATTCTTCGTAATTTTTAAGAAGTTATTTTTCGTTGATTTTTGTCAATAAAGGGTTTTAGTTTTGTACTTAGTATCTCATTCCAGTAGTCCTCAGATTTTAGTTAGGGAAAGATATAACTTATGATATCGGCTCACGTTACACATAAATGTCTCGGAATAAGCGAGATCAAACCTCTGTTCATAAAACAGAGACTTAAATCAAGTATATAGGCTCAGAAATGGCCTTTACACATATATATTTTTAATATACTATGTTCAGTAACAGGAATTTTATCGTGGACTTTCCCTAACATTTATGTTAAGTACGACATAGTACTTTTATATTGCATATATATATATATATATATATATATATATATATATATATATATATATATATATATATATATATATATATATATATATATATATATATATATATGTGTGTGTGTGTGTGTGTGTGTGTGTGTGTGTGTGTGTGTGTGGGTAATTCTATTTACATATTTACATATGGAAATATAACTACTACGTGTGCTTTTGTTACTACTAAGCTTATGTATAAGCTCCTGTTACTTATGTTAGATTAGAAACGATTAAATGTAGCCGTTTTTTTCCTGACCAATATAGCACTTAAACTTGGCTTACTGTTTATTCAAATGTATAGAACCAAACATGATTCAGTGACTTTTTTGGTACCATTTATTTGTACACGGATGATAAAAAAGAAAAATATTTATTTTAAAAGCGTTATGTAATAGGATATAGAAATATTTATTTTTCCATTTCATGGACTCTAATCAGGATGAGCCTCTGCCCTCTCAAACATCAGAATATGTTGATCAGATCCTACCAAATAACTGAAGTCTTTTATTACAAATATCATAAAATGTTAAACTTTTATAACATATAAACATTTTAACATTTAAATATATTCATATTATATATATATATATATATATATATATATATATATATATATATATATATATATATATATATATATATATATATATATATATATATATATATATATATATTTTACGTTTTTTTCCTGTGGATTTAGTTTGAAATATTCTCTGTGAGACAGGTAGCAACAATTTAAGGTAATTTAGCCTTGTGATTCTGACTTCGTGGGTCCAGGAAAACGTAAAAAGAGGAAAACAAAGGGGAATTTCATATGAGCTTAAGGCTCTTGTTACTGAGGAAGATATTACGTAAAACACGGGGCAAACTTGCAGGAGTGTATTTACATAAATAACGTTAGTACGGGAAAGAGGAATGCTAGCAGATTATTGATCCTGGAGGGGGGTTCCAAAGGGATGAAAGAAACTAGGGAATTCCAGACACAGTCCAAGAAGCTTCCATTTAAAAAATATTACGATATAGGGTCCCTCGTAAGACAGGTTCCAGCGTAGAAAAGGGGTCCGTGGATGACTTGCGATTTCCGAGGGCGAGTTTCTTCACGTGTTAGGATGCGGCTTCACGTAAAAGGGCAATGCGTGGGAATTTCACGAAGGGCCGGGCAATGGCATGTGGGCATCAGGCAGGTCAACGGTGGAGCGAACACGTGGCTCGCGGTCGAAGGGCACGAGGAGAAAGTATACTTTGAAAAGGGCCATGTGGTTAGCTAAGGGCACTGCCAGGGGCAGGTGGTTTTGGACTTCCTCACTCCCTGTCTTCCCCGTGCGTGTGAAGCCGCACCTCGGTTTGGTTTCTCCTTTTATCTCCTCCTATGGGCAGGGGGCACGTCCAACATATGGGGTTGAATAATTTCCAGCTGATGC
The DNA here is from genome assembly GCF_040412425.1 of Macrobrachium rosenbergii. Taxonomy (NCBI): domain Eukaryota; kingdom Metazoa; phylum Arthropoda; class Malacostraca; order Decapoda; family Palaemonidae; genus Macrobrachium; species Macrobrachium rosenbergii. The sequence goes on from NC_089781.1 coordinate 30,710,034, forward strand.
CCGCAGGGGGAGTTTTGCCTGTAAGAAAACGACCAGACAGAAATCACTTTTGCCTCGAAGAAAGATCTGCTTAAAGGGAGTGGCCTTAATCCGTTTTAAACCCTTGTATTCTGACTAAGTCTCGATAGACAGATGTCTATCGATCGAGCAGCTTGCAGTAAATGAAAACAACAGAACAAACAACAACAACAAAAAAGGGGGTGGCAATTTGCTAGCGAGTTCTTGCTAATCATAATACCTCCCCATACAAGATGATGTACACACCTTCTTCGGGTGTGTACATCGATATACAAGAATGAGCGGCAAATGCTTTACGTTACTCTACATTCTACCTTGCAATGAACTTTACCACTAAGGGATTTATGAAACTGTGACATTACTTTTAATAACACATTGGGACAAATTTCTTTAACAGGACGCAAGGTGATTTAAACACTTGCAAAAGAGTAATTACTTTAAATTTGGTTACCCATTGATAACTTTATAAAGTGACTCGAACAATGTTAATTAATTAGGATTATAAGACCAAGTATATGAGGCTATGGCAAACAAATGAAAAGAAAGGTTATTGTTCAAGAATTAAAATACATGGTTACTTAATTTTAAATAAAATGCATGCAGTTAGTACAGTCTGCCTTGAAGAGGCTGTATAAATGAAAACAGTGTTTATTTTTGTAAATGACATCCCCTTTATGCAATATTGTAATGACTATACATATTCGCATTGATAATTTAATTACTTAGCTAATAGTCCAACGCTAGCGGATGGCCGACCCACACACAGGGATTTTGACAGTCGTCGTATGCGGGCGAGAGTATTCTCGAGCTTTAATTCGCTAACCTTAAACTACGCTAATTTTATGCGTCCACTGCCCACTCGAGTACTCAATGTTATGACGGGGTGGGCAGACAAAAGATGTGGGGTCTAGGACAAACAGAGTTCTTAAAAGGAAGGGAGGGGGGAAAAAGGAATAATAATAACAAAAGGAAAATGAACAAGATGTTACGAATGGAAACGTGACTGCATATGAAAGGTGGAACACGTCTCTCGGAGCTTACGAAAGGGGCATTTAAATCACAAGGGCAAGAGTCTATGACTCGCGATTCTTTAAAAGAAAGATAAATAAATAACTAAAAGAGAGCAAATGATATTGGGAGAAGAGCTAAGGGCAAAAGAGTGAGGGTTTTATTGTGTTAGGCGGGAATTTACCGTCCTTCGCCTATAAATTACGGCCCGGACTATCACTTCAGTCCCAGGGCGAGAAAAGTGCACCCGAAGGGTGCAACTCCTTCAGGAAGAGCTGACACGCATGCCTGGTGCCAAGGTATGGGCACAAGGGAGTGCCACTTCTCATTCTGTTATCCTCAATGATTTATACATTGTGTGGGGAATGGTATCCAGTACTTAATTGCCTCTTGTGGTGATAATTTAAGGAAAGATTAATAGAGGATGATAAGAGATAGAAGTTCCTGAGGAACGGAAGCAGATAGCAGAGGGTCTGACATCCCCTTCTGGATTAGAGGTGCCAAGACCTTCGAAAAATGAAATGGTGACACAGGTGCCAGGGGAGCTCTAGAGCTCTTTGTAAATTACCTGGAAATTCTCACGCCCGTGGTAATTTCGCCTCGAACCTTTCTTAAGGGGACAGTCGTCCTCGGCCGGGGAAGCGGAGGGCCCGAGACCGGAGGGCGGCACGGAGTGCCACCTGGGCATGCTGCTGCGACAGCTGACACAGGAGTTTTCCGTGCTGGTTCTACCATGATCCGTCGCGGCTCTTGTAGTTCATCGGCCAAGTGAGATATGGCAGAATCCTGACTTGCAATTGCGTTGGCGACGGACTGAGGCAGAGAGGAGGCGGTCGGGGGCGGCGTGAGCGGCTTGCAGGTAACGATGACCAACTCAGGCACGGGTTGCGAGGCCGCACCTGCAGGTGAGCTTCCGCGGTGGTCGAGAGGAACCGTCTTTCTTACCGAGGCTGGTAGCGGTGCCAGGCCGGGGGAAGAGAGGGGGTCCTGAGTTGGATCCCGTGAATGGAGATCGGAGTAATGCTCTGGCGCTGGCACTAGGGCAGAGTCAGGCACTATCAGAGGTTTCTTGGGCTCGTCGGTCAGGACGGACGAAGCTTGCCACTGCTCGGGGCATGCAAATGGCACCGGCAGGAATTTGGCATCTCCGGAAGGGAGATCTGATTGGGGCCCTGGCACTGGCACTGAGGCAGGGCCGGGCACTGGAATTGGATCGGGAACCGATCGAGGGGGCCACTGTACATCGTACTCAGGTGGCACTGGTAGGGACTGCACGTCCTCCTGGTACCCAGGGGGCGCCAGTCTTGACTGAGGGAGAAGCAGGGGAGGATTACTCGCGCCCGCGGAATGATTCGGGGAATGTGGACCCCCACTAGATTGCCGTGATTTCTGTGGGGAATGAAAGTCCTGTCCCAGGATGACGTCATAGCCTCCGGGGAGATGGCTTGCTACTGCAAGATTGCAAATTTTGGATTGGTGAGGTCTTGTGACTCTCAATTGGACCGTAGGGAGTATCATTTTAAATTGATTTATTCCCTCGATCGTGACAAGTTTTCGTCTATTGACGATAGCTCCATAGGGAACTCTGTCCCTTCGGATGAGGGAGATTTGTGCGCCCGAGTCCTCGAATGCAGTGACTCGGCACGCGGGGTGGCTACCTCGTGGAGGAGTCACATATACGGGCCCTTCAGCGGGAGGGCCTAATGACTTGGGATCTGTGACAGCCAAGGCGACAGTGGGAGTATTTGATTTATTATTGCTTGGGCATTTCGCCCATGCGGGAGAATGGCCATAAACCTTGCACGACGTGCAAAAGGTCTGGCTGAAATCTTTCCGCGCTGCCCCTGTGGAGGGCGCAGGCGAGTTATTGGGTGGTTTTCTGGGAGAGAGAGGAGCCGGTTTCTTGCTCCGGCACTGTTCGGAGGAATGCCCGTTTTCTTGCAATAATGGCAAGTTAGGGATTTGCCCGAGTTCCCATTTTTGTGGGAATTTGATCCTCCGAGGAGGGACAGGGGATTTATCTTCCGCCCCATGGATCCTTCTTGAGGGTGGTGAGTGTCCCACATGTCTGCTATTCGGCAACACTCGGTGAGTGTTGCTGGGGCTTTTTCCACTATATGAGTGGCGAGGGCAGGAGGGGCGTAGCGCAGGAAATGCTCGAACTTAAACCGCTCGAGTACCTCGGCGGTGCTTGTGGCTCCTTCGGAATCGAGCCATTTTGTTAATGCCCGCTCCGAATGGTACGCCCAATCGGACCAAGTCTGGCCTGCTTCTCTGGGCTGTTCTCTCCAATGTCTCCTCCACTGCTTGGGGGTAATCTCGTACGCCTTTGTAACTGCTTGGCGTACGGCTTCCCAGTTTCCCCTATCTTCTGCTGAAAGGGCGTGGTAGGCAATGAGGGCCTTTCCGCCCAGGAATTTAGTGAGAACAAGGGAGAGTTCCGCGGGGGAGAGATCGCAGCACTCCAGGACTCGTTCGGCCCTTTCAAGCCATACTTCGGGTTCGGACTCTGTCCATTTTGGCATGAACGAGTGAGCTTGGCTGAGGGCACTCATTCCCACTGCAGGGGGTGGAGGGGTGGCATGCTGTCGTTCTAGCATCTGGAGCTCATGGGCACATTCTCTCTCTCTCTCCTCACGTTCTCTCTCTCTCTCTCTCACGTTCCTTCTCCTCTTGTTGCTCTTGGGCAATTCTTTCTCTCTCTCTCTCTTCACGTTCCTTCTTCTCTCATTGCTCTTGGGCAATTCTTTCTCTCTCTCTCTCTTCACGTTCCTTCTCCTCTCGTTGCTCTTGGGCAATTCTTTCTCTCTCTCTCTCTCTCACGTTCCTTCTCCTCTCGTTGCTCTTGGGCAATTCTTTCTCTCTCTCTCTCTTCACGTTCTCTCTCTCTCTTTCCGCACGTTCTCTCTCTCTCTCCGCCTTGGCATCGTCCACTCGCTCTTGAACCCATGCTCTCAGATCTTGCCCCGATAATCCCATGTTCTTCCCAGCGGACATGTAGAATTTGAAATCCTCGGTTTGTTGGGCTCTGGTATTAGCCATCTTGAAATAATGGTTATATGGTAGGTCTGAAAAGACTCAGGTTGTCTGAAAAGACTCAATTGCAGGAACCTGAAACACTCAATTGTTCAGACTGCAGGAGAATGGATCTGTCTGAATAAGACAGTTGATTAGTAAGTCTGAGGAGACTTTTGTTAAAATTTGATATGTCTCGGAAAGACGGGGTTGTTCGTGGCGAACGAATTTATATGCGTCTCGGAAGACGTACTGGGATTTTGTCACGCTCGGACTTGGCCGGCTGTAGCATGAAGTTAAGGAGTTGTTCTAACGAACTAGAACGATCAGTCCCGTAAGAGCTTAGATGTGTGTGAAATACACTAATATAATGTCTCAAAAGGACTTGATTTTGGGTTCCCGCAGGAATGAGAAATTCTCGCCACGTGCGACTTAGAATTTTAGTATGAGTCTCTGAGGACTTGGAATTTGGAGAAATTCTCGCCACGTGCGGCGTAGAATTTTAGTATGAGTCTCTGAGGACTAGGAATTTGGAGAAATTCTCGCCACGTGCGACTTAGAATTTTAGTATGAGTCTCTGAGGACTAGGAATTTGGAGAAATTCTCGCCACGTGCGACGTAGAATTTTAGTAGGAGTCTCTGAGGACTTGGAATTTGGAAAAATTCTCGCCACGTGCGGCTTAGAATTTTATTTGGCTTGCCCGTAGGACTTGGGAATACAATTCGTCCCTTAGGACTTAGAAATTACTAACGGGAGAAATCCAAAGAAAAATGTTTGCTGAGAAATGAATGGGAAAAAAAAAATGCTACACACGCAGGCATGGGCGGGGGTTGTGGGGGGGTGCAGGACGTCTGACCAACACCGGAGTTATTTTTAGATTCTGTGTGAATGGACCCGTCTATTTATAGACCGTCTGGGATTCCGGGGAGAGGATAACAGTAAAACGACCTAGTAATCTTCCCTATAAGCGGAGTTTAAATTTCGCTTTCCTAACACCTAACTCGAATTTTAACTACACTGAGAGAATTTCAGCAATGCAAGCTGACTTCGTCTTGTCCCATGTGGGAATTTATACGCTCCTAAATAACAGTTCGCTAATCCGAAATGCGAAGTAAAATTTATCACAGGAGGAATTTCTTTCACACTATTCCTCGAAGCAAAGAATATGGCAAGGATTTTAACACAGAGGAATTTCGCACTATTCCTCGAAGCAACGGATGGTTAGCACTGGTTATTTCCTAACTACCTATCCTGAAAGGCATGCATTAACGAATCTAATACGGCGGTTCTTTTCTCTCAGTGAATACATGCGTCCCTATTTCTAATTCCTAGGAACAGTCACGATTGTAAAAAGGTTTTGCTAAGATAAACACATTACTTACGTGGAATTTCTGGATCTGTGTGCTGGTTTTACACAAAAGGTTCGTAGTTGTCTCGTACCAAGCTTAGCTTTGCTAATAGCTGATCTGGCAAGTTGCAAATGCAATAAAGCAACACTAGGGGAACTGCAACTGCAAAACGAGATCTATGGCCAGGTCGCCATTTTTACGTTTTTCCTGGCGATTTAGTTTGAAATATTCTCTGTGAGACAGGTAGCAACAATTTAAGGTAATTTAGCCTTGTGATTCTGACTTCGTGGGTCCAGGAAAACGTAAAAAGAGGAAAACAAAGGGGAATTTCATATGAGCTTAAGGCTCTTGTTACTGAGGAAGATATTACGTAAAACACGGGGCAAACTTGCAGGAGTGTATTTACATAAATAACGTTAGTACAGGAAAGAGGAATGCTAGTAGATTATTGATCCTGGAGGGGATTCCTACGGGATGAATGAAACTGGGGAATTCCAGACACAGTCCAAGAAGCTTCCACGATATAGGGTCCCTCGTAAGACAGGTTCCAGCATAGAAAAGGGGTCCGTGGATGACTTGCGATTTCCGAGGGTGAGTTTCTTCACGTGTTAGGATGCGGGCTTCACGTAAAAGGGCAATGCGTGGGAATTTCACGAAGGGCCGGGCAATGGCATGTGGGCATCAGGCAGGTCAACGGTGGAGCGAACACGTGGCTCGCGGTCGAAGGGCACGAGGAGAAAGTATACTTTGAAAAGGGCCATGTGGTTAGCTAAGGGCACTGCCAGGGGCAGGTGGTTTTGGACTTCCTCACTCCTGTCTTCCACCGCGTGTGAAGCCGCACCTCGGTTTAGGTTTCTCCTTTATCTCCTCCTATGGGCAGGGGCACGTCCAACATATGGGGTTGAATAATTTCCAGCTGATGCCCGCAGGGGTTTTGCCTGTAAGAAAACGACCAGACAGAAATCACTTTTGCCTCGAACAAAGATCTGCTTAAAGGGAGTGGCCTTAATCCATTTTAAACCCTTGTATTCTGACCGTGCATAAGTCTCGACAGACAGATGTGTCTATCGCTCGAGCAGCTTGCAGTAAATGAAAACAACAGAACAAACAACAACAAAAACGGGGAGGCAATTTGCTTTTTTGCTAATCGAGTTATATATATATAATCATATATATATATATATATATATATATATATATATATATATATATATATATATATATATATATATATATATATATATATATATATATATATATATATATATATATATATATATATATATATATATGTGTATATATGTATGTACACACCCACTGCTATTAAGCAGGGTGCTATCGTGGTAATTAGAAAGGTTGTGAACAGTTGCTTCTGTGAAAATGAGAAAAAAACATGAATTTAAGCGTACGGACGCTGTAGTCGATAATCGATAATGGTAGTTCCCGCCGAGATAAACGTAGTGGATGATGGATATTATAAGTATTTCATGTCGCTTCCTGCCTTGCTATTTGCAAACAAAACCATAAGGCTGAAACCCATTTTTAACTATTGAGGCCTTTGAAAAGCCACCTCTTCTTGGTGAAAAACTAAGAATCCCGGAGGTCACTTTAATTGCCGGTTTAATAGAAAATGTTAAGGGTGTGAGGGATTATCGTAAATTGGTGAGTGCCTTTTCATAATTTTACCAAACAATATTGTATATCTTTTCCTGCACAGCAACACCACTTAAAACTTCTCATGACATGGAAGCTTAAAGCCTGACCCTTTTGACTTGAAATGGGTAAATTTGTACTCCAGCTCTACTTCAATTGAAACACATTCATCTTTTAAATAAACTGCAAAATTAATCTCCTGCTCACAAGTTACCACTCTGCTACGCAGGCTGTAACAATTAAGGCATTAAACTTGCATCCTGCAATTCCGGTATCGTACCATTGTTAGTTAATGTTTAAAAACTTATTCTGGGCGCATGAATAATGGACCATTTTAACCAAGTCCTCCAGGATTACTCGTTATCTTTACTCTGGAACGGAATTCGGTATGTTATATGATTTCGTAATGATTAATAAATGTCTGATATTTTACTGATCGACAACCACACACCACTGATTGCACGTTTTAACTAGTAAACAATTTGAGTCATTGTAGGCTACATACGTGGATGAAAATGTAGATGCATGGCCTCAGTTACTAACTGCACTGTCCTAACAAACCGGAATATCTGCCCAATGTATGTCACTTACTTATATTCATATATTAATTCGTTTAAAATTTAATAGGTAACTAAACCAATTTTGTCAGATTGTTGTCGGAATAAGCAATGAACACATGAAAAGAACTACTATTTTATTAATGTTTGAAGGCTTTATACAAATATATCTTCAAGAATTAAATTTTACATTTGTATTGATGCAAGATACGCCTACGTTATTGTTACGAAACACTATTTTCTTAAACAGCGTAGCTGTATTCCGTGAGTCGTCGTATTTTGATTATATTCCAGAGCCAGCATTCTTTCAACCATATTCTCAAATAGATATAAGTGATTTAATTCGATCATCTACTTCAATATATAAAACTGCCACTGAATGCATTTACAGTAATATAGGAGTACTTCAAAATGAAACAGCCAGTTACAGTATTTACAGTAAAATAGAAATACTTCTGTATGAAACTTCTACTGAAAACATTTACTGTACAAGAGAAAAGTTCCAATATAAAACTACCACCGAATGTATTTATTGTAAAACAGAAATAATAAAATTATCATAGCTTCCTTTACAATAGTCTGATATTATTATTTCACAAGACTGCTCTATGCGTTACAGAAAACGTCATAATGACTATGCAGAAATGTTCAATTTGTGTATATATATTTTTTTTTTTGAAACAGCAAACCAGTATTGAGATGTGAGCCTTTTCCCTCGCTATTTCGAGTGCATTGTTCTGTATCCATTTACTTATGCTATCTTTATTGGTACGTAATCCATCAAGATTTTTTTTCATTGCAGTCACACGAAAGATACCTTTTATTTCTAGGAAGCGTATTGTTAAGTCATATATTGCAAGTTTTCTTTATATTGCCTTCGCAATCATAAGGTAACATAAACTGTCTTAAAAGACTTTAGTTAGAAATGTAGTCATCAAAAACAAAGATAGCACAGATATTGATGAATCATTTCTTAAGAAGTTTTACTTACTCTCTCTCTCTCTCTCTCAATCTATCTATATATATATATATATATATATATATATATATATATATATATATATATATATATAAATAAATATATATATATATATATATATATATATATATATATATATATATATATATATATATATATATATATATATATATATATATATATATATTATACAGAGAGAGAGAGAGAGAAAGAGAGTAAAACTTCTTAACAAATTATTCATCAATATTTGTGCCATCTTTGTTTTTGATGACTACATTTCTTACAAAAGTCTTTAAAGACAATATATATATATATATATATATATATATATATATATATATATATATATATATATATATATATATATATATATATATATATATATATATATATAAAAATATGTCTTATTTGGGAGTTTGAATGCATACTGGATATCCTAGGCTTCTGGGGCTGTCCATCCTTTCCCCTTTGAATCCCCACTGGATTCCCCCCAGGCCTCCTCCCCTTCCCCCTCCTCTTCCCCTTCCATCTCCCTCCCTCCCCTTCTCCATTTCATCCCCTCCCATTCCCTTCACCTCCCCCCTCCCCACCCATCCCCCTTCTCATCCCCTCCCTTTCACCTCCCCCTTTCCCCTCACCTTCCTACTCCCTTCCTCCTTCCCCTTCCCCTCCCCCTTTCCCCATCCCCCGTTCCTCTCCCCCCTCGTAAACGGGGCTGGTGCTGCCCGTAGACTTTATATCTAATGTGGTATATAAATTATGGAATGTTTACGTCTTTCTGTGCTGTTTGTTGCCAGAGTTTCAAATAGTTCATTTAATAATTTCCTTGTGATTTCTCGTACTTAATCAATATACTTTAGAAGAAACATACGAGCATGTTTATTAATATATATATATATATATATATATATATATATATATATATATATATATATATATATATATATATATATATATATATATATATATATATATAATTTTTATCACACCATGATTTATAACCCATGAAGTCTAAAAGAAGTCGGAACCTGAGAGCAACTGCACCCAAGGAATTACCTGGGCAAGCTAACTGTTGCATACCAGCGAGTTTTCCAACTTCCCGACTCAGCAAAACCCAATGGACAAATGGTTTCATTCAAATATCCCTTCTGATGAATAAGATATCATCAACACACAATCACGAAGGAAAAATTTTCTGACTCACGTCGATCAGACCCAAGCATAAATGGATCAGATCACCACTGTCAAGCTTGCATACCAGCGAAAGGGCTGAGACCTGGGTTCGATCCCGACGTGAGTCAGAAATTTATTTCATTTATCACTTATAAAAATTCGAATGAAATGTTGTCCATTCGGTGATAATTCTTGCCACAGGTAATCGGGGAGTTGCTCATTCCGAGGTATGTGAATTGATACCTGAAGACAAATGAGTCATTTGTAGTTTGATGATTTCTATATATATATATATATATATATGAAATTTTATCACACCATATTTATATATATATATGTTATTTAATATCAATTATAATATATATATATATATATATATTTTTATAAGTGATAAATGGATAGTATAGCACTATAAAAAACCAGTGATAATTCCCAATCAGTTATTCCGAATAGGAAACAAATCATAAGAATCATAAAGAAGGAAATTTCAGTAAAATGCTGAACTAAATATTAAATTCCTTCTTTTTTTTTTATCTGTTATCGGCAGTTGGTTCCCTAGTATCCTCAAGGGTGAAATCACATTGTATGTTTGCAACTTGTACTCCCTTTTATTCATTGGCCCATATACCATTTTCTTTCAGTTTACCACTTAAGGTTTCTAGCCTGTTTGTTATACTACTTCCTTTGATTCTATTTTTCCTTATCTTCCGCTGTGTGGCTCATATTCTCATGCAATGATTTTGGTTTGCAGAGCAAATACCTTGTGTACATGACGTAGCTTAACATCAGAATTCCTTTCTCCCTACAGGTTCAGACGACCATTATGTTTTGCTAAGTTTGTTTTGTTTATTATAATGATCAATAGTTTTGTGTAATTCCATGCAGCCTACAGAGATTCAGTGGCTATCTTTCCCCTCATTGAACCTATGGTAGTAAGGAGAAATACTCTCTTAGCAGGCTTTTTTGAAGGTGAATTTTATTTGCTTATTAGCTGCTTTATGCTTTCTCGCCTTTTTAAATACCCTGATACCTCGGTTGAGGTTCAGATTTAAACAGGAATAAATAATGATTCTAAAACGCATCTGAATAGTCCTTCATGTACGCACGAGAGAGAGAGAGAGAGAGAGAGAGAGAGAGAGAGAGAGAGAGAGAGAGAGAGAGAGAGAGATGGCTGTAGTATAGTTAGACCAAATGCCAGGAACTGAGAGAGAGAGAGAGAGAGAGAGAGAGAGAGAGAGAGAGAGAAATCTTTCATATTACATTTCTTATGATCTAACTAATTCACGCCAGGAGACACTTACATTAAAATTGAAATATCTTATATATGCTACCTTTTCATCAGATATTTTAAACAATATTAAATCCAACATAAGATTAAAAACTATTTTAAACTATAAAATCACTTTAAAATATATAAAAAAAAACTTAAAAAGTACATTTCAGTAAAATACCATCACTTAATACCAAATGGCAACACCGCCTCTAGCTTTAAAAACGGGAGAGCCATTTAAACTCCGCTGAATCAAACATCTCAGTTCAGTTTGAATGAATACCTTTAAATTCTTCCCGGCGAACGAATGGTTTAAATTACCCTCCTCTTCCCACCCCCAACATTTCATTTGCGTGCGTCAGCGGACACCTGGATCTTCTGAACCCCATCAGGGCATTTAAATCGCGCCTGGGGTTTACTGCAACGAGGTTCTTGACTGGCGGGAGTTTAAATGCCATCTTCAAGTGTTTAAGGCGCGACGAAAAAAAAGCGATTTTAGGCCTCTGTGATTTCGTTATTAATTTTTTACATAATACAAGAAGTAAAGTATCTTCTTTCGTCTCTCATATTATTATTTTTAATTACATTATTGCGAAAATTTATTTGTAATTTCATTAAATATATATTTTCTTAGGAACACAGGATATTAGACGCTCTATCCAAGTTATTTTGCAACTACGGTGAGTATACTATACTGCTCACTATTTACCGGTAATGTGTGAGTTAATTTGGAGAAATTTATACTTTTCCCCAACTTTTTAACATTGAACTTTTTAAGCGTATTTACAAAAACATGTATAATATTGTTTCGTATCCTGTACTTTACTTAACCTAGTGTCGACCGGAGCAACATGACTGGAATTGCGGCCAAGATTAGAAAAATATTCCTACATCTCCTTTGAATCCTTTTGTTGCGTAAAGTATGTGTACTATCATTGAAAATGCCTTTCTTTCCCGCGATTAATAATCCTGTCTAGAATTCGTTGCTTTAAATACACATGTGAAACAAAACCACATCACATGTTACTTCCTTTCTAAAGTAAATGACCGAATGCCATTCAGAGTTTTCCTGGGCAGCGTCGAGTTGGTCAGCTAGTGTTTATAATATATATATACATATATATAGAAATCATCAACACACAATCACGTGTGGAACAGAAATAAATTTCTGACTCACGTCGGGATCGAACCCAGGTCTCTCAGGTGGAAAGTATATTATCCACTAGGCCATACAAGTCTAAAAGAAGTTGGAACCTGAGAGCAACTGCACCTATAATACCTGGGCAAGCTAACTGCTTGCATATATATTTTTAACTTCCCGACTCAGCAATGACCCAATAGACAACATTTCATTCATATTATCCTTCTCAGTGAATAAGATATAAATCATCAACACACAATCATATGTGGAACAGAAATAAATTTCTGACTCATCGGGATCGAACCCAGGTCTCTCAGGTGGAAAGCATATTATCCACTAGGCCATACAAGTCTAAAAGAAGTTGGAACCTGAGAACAACTGCACCCATAATTACCTGGGCAAGCTAACTGCTTGCATACCAGCGATATTTTTTTGCAACTTCCCGACTCAGCAATGACCCAATAGACAACATTTCATTCGAATTATCCCTTCTGGAGTGAATAAGATAGAAATCATCAACACACAATCACGTGTGGAACAGAAATAAATTTCTGACTCACGTCGGGATCGAACCCAGGTCTCTCAGGTGGAAAGCAAAGGGCGTTATCCACTAGGCCATACAAGTCTAAAAAGTTGGAACCTGAGACCAACTGGCCCAAAGGATTACCTGGGCAAACTAACTGCTTGCATACCAACCAACTTTCCCCAACTTCCCGACTCAGCAATGGACCCAATAGACAACATTTCATTGTGAATTATCCCTTCTGAGTGAATAAGATGAAATCATCAACACACAATCACGTGTGGAACAGAAATAAATTTCTGACTCACGTCATTCGAACACAGGTCTCTCTCAGGTGGAAAGCAAGGCGTTATCCACTAGCGCCATACAAGTCTAAAGTTGGAACCTGAGCAACTGACCCAGAACCTGGGCAAGCTAACTGCTTGCATACCAGCGATTTTCCCCAACTGACTCAGCAATGACCCAATAGACAACATTTCATTCGAATAATCCCTTCTGAGTAATAAGATAGAAATCATCAACACACAATCATATGGAACAGAAATAAATTTCTGACTCACGTCGGGATCGAACCCAGGTCTCTCAGGTGGAAAGCATTATCCACTATATGTATCTAAATAAGTTGGAACCTGACAACTGCACAAATTACCTGGTCAAGCTAACTGCTTGCATACCAATATTTTCCCCAACTTCCCGACTCAGCAATGACCCAATAGACAACATTTCATTCGAATTATCCCTTCTGACAATAAGATAGAAATCATCAACACACAATCACGTGTGGAATAGAAATAAATTTCTGACTCACGTGGGATCAACTGGGTCTCTCAGGTGGAAAGCAAGGGCGTTATTCACTAGACCATACAAGTCTAAAAGAAGTTAACCTGAGAGCAACTGCACCCAGGGAATTACCTGGGCAAGTAATGTCTTGCATGCCAGCTGATTTTCCCCAACTTCCCGACTCAGCAATGACCCAATAGACAACATTTCATTCGAATTATCCCTTCTGAGTGAATAAGATAGAAATCATCAACACACAATCACGTTGTGGAACAGAAATAAATTTTTCATGTCGGGATCGAACCCAGGTCTTCTGGAAAGCAAGGGCGTTATCCACTGATACAAGTCTAAAAGAAGTTGGAACCTGAGAAAAACTGCAAATATTACCTGGGCAAGCTAAATATACCAGCGATTTTCCCCAACTTCCCGACTCAGACCCAATAAAAACATTTCATTCTTCTTATCCCTTCTGAGTGAAATAAGATAGAAATCATCAATACACAATCAACGTGTGGAACAGAAATAAATTTCTGACTCACGTAAACCCAGGTCTCTCAGGTGGAAAATCAATTTCAAGTTATCCACTTTATATACAAGTCTAAAAGAAGTTGGAACCTGAGAGCAACTGCACCAAGGAATTACCTGGGCAAGCTAACTGCTTGCATACCAGCGATTTTCCCCAACTAACTCAGCAATGACCCAATAGAAAACATTTCATTCGAAAATCCCTTCTGATGAATAAGATTG
>NC_089781.1:30729247-30816747 GCF_040412425.1 Macrobrachium rosenbergii
CAAAAATTCTGGAACAGGAGAAGCTAAAAAGAAAAGGATAAAAAGAGGCTCAACCAGACGAGTTCTATTGACCTTGCATGTGTGTCTGTGGGGAAGGTGCCTGGAGTCAGGCGAACTTCACCCCGGTATTTACACACGAATTGTTACATGAAGTTTTTTCCATTCTTTGATGCTAGTATATCTCAGGGGTGAAATATTTTCTAAAGTTTATAGAAACATCTTATTAATTATTTATAATAAAAAAAGAAACATTGAATTTTATATATATATATATATATATATATATATATATATATATATATATATATATATATATATATATATATATATATATATATATACATATTTCTCATATTATATATATTACTGAAGGGAAATTTTTTAGTTGATAATAAGTCCACTGTCCCGTGGGATCGAACCAGCCCACGGGACGGTGGACTTATTATCAACTAAAATTTCTTCGGTAACATATATAAAAATATATTACTGAGGTAGAGTGAATTGATATTAAAGGACGTTTGTAGCTTTCTGATTGTATATGAATCACGGTGATGTGATAAATAGTCATATATATATATATATATATATATATATATATATATATATATATATATATATATATATATATATATATATATATATATATATATATATATATATATATATATATATATATATATATATATATATATATATATATATATATATATATATATATATATATATATATATATATATATATATATATATATATATATATATATATATATATATATATATACATACATACATACATACATACATACATACATACATACATACATACATATATATATATATATATATATATATATATATATATATATATATATATATATATATATATATATATATATAGAGAGAGAGAGAGAGAGAGAGAGAGAGAGAGAGAGAGAGAGAGAGAGAGAGAGAGAGATATATATATATATTAGAAGATAAGAATAGGCAAAATTTGAGCGCGTATGTGATCAAAGTGTTTATTTTCATACATTGTTTGCTGTCATCAACTCTATGTTTTTTCAAGCCGACTTGTATTAGAAAATGCGTTGGGCTTTAATACGTTTCATATCTTTGATTAATTAACGATGGTTCTAAATACATGAACCCTATATTATTTTACCGTTACAGTGTTTTTCGACTATATTTCGTGAGTTATATGAGAAGGATACTTGCTTCCATGGTATATTGGCTGGCATTATCAAAATATTGTAGAGTAATTTTTTTTTTTTTTAATAAACCAAATTTAGATCTCCTATAGCAACTGTTACCCGGTAGGAATCAATCCGTAGCCTTTTTATATCGGAAAATCATTTCTGGTAAGAGTTCGTTGTGAATCATCTAATCCAGATGGTTGATAAGCATGTTAGTGATAATAATTGCCCCCTAATTATGATTACTGGTGGTTTTCTCCTACAGATGAGGAAGTTCTTATTTCAGTATGAACACCTTCTAAAAATAGAACAATGGTTGTATCCGTTTCAAACACACATGTCGGATGCAATATGGTGGTCGCCTTTTCCTTTACTAACGTGAAGTAAGACATTATTAAAAACCAACATAAGTTCTATGTTCTTGATCAACTCTTTAACTCCAGCGCAGTACCCTAAATTACCAGCACAAAACTGCTCTTTTTGATTCCTGTTTTCTCTATCATTTTTACCTTCGCCATGCAACAAATTTTTCTTATACAGTTTACATCCAACTAATTTCTCGTAAGCGATATTAATTACGATCCTTTAAGAGTTCCTTAAATATTGACATGCGATAGTTTTATTTTTATTTTCTATGGGAGATTTGCTATGGACCCCATCCCCCTGATCCTGTGGGGTCTAAACAATTCTGGTACCATAGCTAAAGGTCATAGCTCGTCCTATGATCAAACAAGAGTGGAAACATGTAAGTCATTTGCACACAGATACTTCATTTAAAGAATGTGAAATTCAGATTGGATACATTTTACGTCCGTACACACGACATTAAAATTGATGTATATGTTAATAGCAAAAAGCAAAGCATATTTAGCCTTTACACTTTTCCATGCGCCATGCTCATTTGGGTTTCTCCCCAAAATACTAACTCTCTCTCTCTCTCTCTGTCTCTCTCTCTCTCTCTCTCTCTCTCTCTCTCTCTCTCTCTCTCACATACACCCAAACCGTTTATACCAGAGTAATAACTAATTAAATTTCAAACGTAATAAGCATTAATCTCAAGTTTTCAAATATGAGTTATGTTTGAGAATAGATATCAATGTGTTCACTTGCTCAATAATGATTTCAAGAAAACGTCCTATATGGACCTTTACACTGAAAGACATGTGAACAAGAATATGGTCTTCCCGTTAAGACTTGCATTGCAAGAAACGATTCCACGTATTTGTGCAAGAATTCCTTGAATGGACAGCAAAACTTTCATGAAAATTAAGCTAGCATAGCATAGCATAGCTCTTTCATGAAAATTTGATAGAGCTATGCTAGGCTAACTAAAGATTGGACGTTCATGTTATTCCTTAAAATAAAATCGTAGATATGATATGGTTAAAAATCCTTATATCGATGCAGGTAGTATAAAATAATTTTTAAAAGACCAATCTATTTCGAAGAGGAAAAGAAAATTTAGCACAATAATTTAAAACTGATTTTCCTGGTCGCTCTTAAGCTACCTTAAATTTCAATCGATGCCAATTTTCGCTGAAGCTAAAATATTGGCATGTGCACTAGCTGCAATTATATAACAGATAACATAGAATTGTCTTTAGAACTGCAAATAAATTTTTTTAAATCATAAGAGTTTGGTTATTTGAATATACTGTATATTCCTCAAGACAAAATGATCTTCAAAATGCATGTTATCCTCAGGTACAATGTTCTTATCTATCACATCACATTTCAAGTCAATATCAATTGATAAAAAAAACAAACGTCGCAGTACTAAACGTTACGCGCAGATTTATCAAGCACTTAAAACGTAAGGAGACGCATAAGTAAATGGATAAGCCTAGGGTACACCGGATATAAAATGCTCATATCCCATATAGTTTTTAAAAACATGAAATTTCTACACTGTAAGTCGCAAAAATATGCAATGATAAATTTCAAGTGCAGACATCTAAGGAATTACACAGAACATAGACAGAATCGAAAATCTTTATACTGACATTATGTGTGAAATGGATTTATTAAGACTCGCAACAAAGTTTTGTGGCGCAAAGTTGGTGAAGCTAGGAATGACAAATTATCAGATGCGTTCGGGAACATCTAATGCTCTCTCTATTTCGCCGAACATCCAGCGGCATTTTACAAATAATTCACAGAACAAGGCCTGCTGTGCACAGAGTCACACTGGATTACCCTGAGATAGCTCATCATTTCGGGTTAAATATGGCAAAACGAAATTTAGGGGAGAGACGTTTCGAACGGTGTCTAAACCTCACTTGGGAACAGGGTGCTCTAATAAACTGGAAAAGGACAGGAAAATCAAGAGATATCACCGTAACCTTTTCGAGTAACAACAACAGTAAGGCACTATAGAAGAGAATAGTTTTTTTTTTATCTTATGAGATTCTAATTGAATCAACTTATAGTTGTTGAAAGAAATACATAGTGTTGCAGTCCGAATGAGCTCGAATTCATAAAGAACCTTACTTGCAAGCAAAGGAAAGTTTGAATTGTTGAACTTGAACATTTCAAAATAAAGTTGGCTGAAGAATTGAAGTCGACTGAAAAAAATTATGTTCTAAAGTCAATACGTTTTTCAAATTCTTTCGCAATCCGTATATTTATTTCAGGCATAAAAAGATATACATTATATTACTGAGTCTTTGTTTTAGATATTAGCCTAAAAGCTTCTCCGCTTTCTCTCTCACGCATATCAAATGTACTGAAGATAAATGATAGAGTTTAGACTCTACACGTTTCTTTCGGACATTATTTGATAAAGGAGTGTACGAGTATATCACCATGAAAAAAGTATAAGAAAATTGGCCGTGTATTATTTCCAAGTACAGTTGTATTCGCTTCCATCGTGTGACAAGTCCAAACAACCAATCTGTTATTAGATTATGAAGTAAGAGAGAAAGGAAAAATGAAGGTCATTGAGGATTTTGGGAATAAGGAAACTTTATTTACCACAGAAATCAAATACAGGATTATGACTTAGTGCTTGTAAATAGGCAAATAAAGTGCGATCTGCTATATACCAGTTATATACAGGGAAAGCTTCAAAACGTTAGGGCTCCTTGCCTTGATATACAGTTTCTGTTCGGTATCTAACAAACCAACAAAAAACAAAAACAAAAAAAATGAAGGAATGAAGTAGATGTCTCCAACACACAAAGAAAGCTAGGAAAAAGAATATGTGGAGAGAGTTTCCGAAGGACAATATCAGCTATATATCCCTTCTTCCAAACGGATCCCCTCTTTTCCGTGTTATGGGCACTCGATCTTCTGAGGAATCGTCCTGTATATATCACGAGAAACACATTACGAGCACAACAGCAAACGCTCTTCCTTTTTTATTTCTGCCTTTTTGCATCCACATTTTATTCAGAGACGGAGCGAAGCTGAGCACAGAAATCGTTGCAGAAATGTATACTAGTTTTTCATAATAAAATGTCACACAATCATTCCTGGCACTAAAAATACATATTTAGATTTTTTTTTTCAAATGAAGCTCATTTCTGGGCACTTTGAGTAGGAAGAGAAGAATAAATTACATTGTTGTATATCTGACGAGAGCGAGAGAGAGCGTTGACAGTGATCGAGAATTCTTTTAATCGAAAGGGATACTAACGGTACGGAAAGAATTGTTCCAAGATTTATCGCATACCCATTGTGAATTCTGCAAGACTACAAAATATAAATAAATGAAATTGCAGTTCCTAGTTGCCCTTTTATACCAAGCTAATATTGAGAGAAAATGGAATAATAGGGGCAAACACGCCATGTTGCGTCTTATTCCCACAGTATTGCTGTATAATAGTTTAAGTTTAAAAATTAAGTGTGAATGTAGATAGCTTGTTTTTCAACGCCCAGCATTCCTTTTGGCCTATTAACAATGTATTATGCAGTCTCTCGTTTGCATCGTACCACATAATGTATTTTTTAATATTTGTTTTTGTTGCAAACAAGTCATGATAAACATTTGGTTTTAAGAGAGAGATGCAGTTCTGCTTAATCTACTATCCATTTCAGGGACTGCGAGTCATCATTTTTCTCAAGTATCTTTCAAAGTAATTATTTGATCGAAATGATACTGTGACACAGTGTACAAGACACCTCCCGCTAATTTTTGGTAATATAGTGCATTTGTAAAATGGTGTTAGTTAAGGTGTTTACGCTTGACTTTTAAAGGCAAAGTAGCATGAATCAGCAGAACTATTCTACGAAATCGAACGTCCGCTATCCCCCATGGACAGGAAAGGGGGCCGGAGATGGGGAGGCCAGGAAAGTGGGTTGAGGGAGGGATGAGAAGGGGAAGGGAGAGGGAGGGACAGGATGGGGATAAAGGAGTTGGAATGCATAGTTTGGTGGAGCTTGGCAACACCATGTAAGTCAAGGGTAAACGCCTTAACTAACTCCATTTGACAATGTACTATATTACCAAAAATTAGCGGGAGGTGTCTTGTACACTGTGTCAAAGTATCATTTCGATCAAATAATTACTTTGAAAGATATTTGAAAAAAATGATGACACGTGGTCCCTGAAATGGATAGTAACATCGGTGAACACAATGATCACTCCTACTCTGTACAAGAAAGTATTTGAATTTTCTGGCGGACATGTATCTTTTGAAGATACAAATGATAGGACGCAGCTCGATGAAAATGTCGGAAATGAAGTGAAAATGAATGGCAGAAAACCTAAACAGGGTAAAAGGGAAATATACAGGAAAAACATCATCTACCTTCCCTTGCTCTCTCGTTCTCTTGCACAAAAACGCACACAAGAGTGCATGTAAGTAAAGTTTTTCAATAATACACAGCAAACTCAACGTCATTTTATAAAATCCCACTAAATGGAGTTTCTTACGAACTTAAATACAAAGAAAAGAGGATATCCGGTGAAAGGAGGATTTATGGATTTTGGGATATTAAGGTTTTTCAATGTAACTCACTTTAGACAGACCAAAACTGAGGGGTCCCGTTAATAACAAAGGATTTGCCATGAACAATAGTGAAGCCAGCATTCCTCTTTCATTCTTAAATGTGAACAAAATTCCCTTCTCTACTCACATGATCAAGATGTAAGTCAACATCTTCAGGAAATGCCTTTCGCTTATCAAAATTCAGGCAACTATTTTCCATTTTCATCAGTGAGGTTAATATTACACGCTAATTTACGAAAAATGAGAGATAAAAGACTTAGCTTTAACTTTTCTTTATGGAAAGTCAGCTATTTTGAATTAAATGTTAAGAATTGTTAATTTTTCTTTCACCCAGTGAGTCGTCTGCTCTAAAAAAAAATAGATATAATTAGAAGTGATCTTGCTTTCGTACAAGCACAAAAGCCATTGTCAGAGGCAAAGAAATCAGAGATACTTTAATCTGCATACAAAAGTTCAAAGGTTAAATTTTAATGGAATTCAGTTCTGTGAGAAAAACGAAATGTTGAAGTGATTATTGCTAGAAAAAATAAATAGAAATACAAAATCATAATAATCTGTAGGTTTGAACCAGTTATGACAGGAGTCGTGGAATCTGCATTTGTTGCCTGTGCCATTTGTTTATTAAATTAAGAACCATAATCTTAGGGCTTTATTAAATAGAGAAACGAAATGGTCTTTTCAGGGCATGCCACTTTAAACATCATTAAATGACTGTAGGTCACCGATTGTAGATGGACTATACTCGTAAATTTGCTGACACACACACACACACACACACACACACCAATTTATATATATAAAATATATACATATACATATACATATATATATATATATATATATATATATTATTTTATATATATATATATATATATATATATATATATATATATATGTATATATATATATATATATATATATATATATATATATGAAGAATATAATATATATATATATATATGTATATATATATATATATATATATATATATGTATATATATATATATATATATATATATATATATATATATATATATATATATATATATATATATATATATATATATATATATATATATATATATATATATATATATATATATATATATATATATATATATATATGTATATATATGTATATATATATATATATATATATATATATATATATATATATATATATATATATATATATATATATACATACAGTATATATATATATATATATATATATATATATATATATATATATATATATGTATATATATATATATATATATATATATATATATATATATATATATATATATATATATATATATATATATATGTTACACTGTAAAACAGACTCAATATTCCGTGTAGGAATATTACGTAACGTTTGCCTTTAGCGATCTACCTTCAGGAACGGCATGGAATTTCAACCCTGGTCTCACTCCCTGAACACTCCACCTTAGGCCCCACACACCCTTCTTTTTCTCTCAGCGAGTCTTTCACTGCATTCGTTTCACGCATCCCCTCTCTCTCTCTCTCTCATCTCACAAAGATCTCTTTCTCTCTCTCTCGGCGTTCGCCTCATGCATTCTCTTTCTCTTGCATTCCACATTAAAGAAATGAAATGGATCATCTAAAGAAACACAATCTTTCCTACAAAAATAGATTTATTATTTAAAGCAACTCAACAAGTAATGAATAAACAAAAAGCAAAGATTAAAATGCATCATAAACGAAATCATCAAGTAAAAACATCTAACTCAAGATTTAGTCTCAGTCCAACTAAAAATCTGATTGTGGCTAATAGCCTGCAAATTCAAAAACTCTCACATACTCTATCTTAGACACTGTAGTCTAGTCTCAAAAAAAAGTCAACCACATGAGAAAATTAGACATTGCAAGGTTTGCATCTGTCTTTCTATAATCACACCACCATGATAACATCATGTCACACAATGTCATCACCACAACAATGTTCTCACCACAATGTTCCCACAGACATCTGTCGAAAGAATTAAGCACAAATAATAATCTCCCAAAAATATGCAAGTGCAAAACATAATAATGAAAAGTCTAAAATGCATGAGTAAATAGCCTACTGGTAAATAGAACACAATAAAATAGAATATTGAAATGGTAAAAGGTTATGTTCACTTCCCACACAAGTTCAAAAATGTCTTGAAACATGGTAAAAAACATAAGTTCACAATTCACACAGAAAAAACGAAGAGTCTGAACTTTACCTTACTCTGCCAATTCTAAGAGATTGCAACACTCAAAGATAATGTCTTGACGATCTCGCTCTAGCTTCGCTAATGAACGATCGGACTAATTTTTGGGCAGAATTAGACACAAAATCTAGATTTTCTAACGTACGAACTTATGTACCCACATACCAACTCGGTCATATGACTCGCATACCAGAGCCAATATTGTGTGTTCATCAAACAAACGGCTGAAGTAACCAAACTATTTGCTGAATGCAACGATTTGCAACTGTCTGTCTTGACCTACTACCATCTTGCAGCAACTTCTCTTCCATCACACCTTATAACACAGTAATGTTAAAATGGCCATATTTTTCTAAAATAGTGCTCGGCCACCCCATAAGAGCGTCTCGCTCTCTTAATGGCGAACCAAAATAAAAGCAAATATATAAAACATAACAAATAGAGCTATGCTCAATTAGCAATGTCTACTGAACTGCAGTTTTAAGTACTGCTCTCATGAAGTACTTGCAAAGTCACTGGGGTCATTTTCTTAGAGCCCTTGCATTTAGTCTTACAAGCACAAATAAGCTTGACTACTCCCACAACAAGAATTATCAGTAAAATAGCCACTAGAATTATCAAGATCGCTGGCATAAAATATTGCTGATACTCGACCAACAACGGATCATTGTCTTCTTCTAACGGTGGAACAGTTATCGGCACCCCTGTTGCAGGTACTGGAACTACATCATGATCATTATGCATATGACGCATGAATATCTTCTCGGAACTGTTGAACACAGCACGGCTAAGTACGAGGAAGTCTGTTGACACTACTCGACATGACGCGTCAAACAGCTTGGATCCTTGAAGATTGAAGGACGTCGACTTGTTACCTCGGCACATCATCGTAACAAGACATTCTTTGCAGTATATGGCAGTAAGAGTTCTGGTGGTGATCATGTGGTATTCATGTGGAAACCGTATAAAGTCACATTCTGTCGGAGTCTGTCTATGAACTAATGATAATTCACAACCACCCACAGATACAACTCGCAACTGGAAAATATTACTGTCACACACATACTTCTCCCTAACCAAGGTACAACCTGTCTTATAATCAACTCCCAAACCTTGATATTGATCTCCCAAAATGAACATGGTCTCTAATCCATTCCATGTCACTACTAAGTCTCTAAAAGCACTCGGAAAAGGTCTAATAATAAAACTAAGAAAAGGCTTCATTGTACTGACATGAACGTATACTATTAATCCCCGATCAGACAATCTCACCCTCAAAACATTATAATATAAATACAAATCTCCTCCCGTGAACAATACTTTCGCCCCATGTAGATAAGCGGAATTCTTTAGAACATTTTCTAAGTATCCTAAAGGTAATATATCACCATACACACGACCATCTGCTGCAGCAATAATTGCTTTTATCTGCATTTGCACTTCTGTCCTTAGAGAATCAGTTTCTTTCTCAATATTAAGAAAAGTATGTTGGATCGTAAGAAGTGCTATTGTCACATCAAGATCTTCTTTCAAACCTTCTACTGTAACTGACAAATCATTCAAAGAATGTCTCATTGTTTCAAAACTACTTCTCAACTTCTCATTACTTTCTTGCAATTTATTTAACTGTTTCCCTGAGCTATTAAGTCTCTTTGCATTTCTGCTACTTTGACTAAACTTCCAATGGACATCGCCCAATCGCAAAAATCACGCCAACACCTAAAAGAACTAAAGGTGCTGCTCTTTTACTTCTCCTATTCTGTATAGAAGGTGAATTTCCTGGAGTAACGTCAGGAATCCATTCTAACGTTTTATCTATCCCTTTATCAACTCTATCTAACGTTATTCTCACTTCTTTCATTAATCTAGTTAAAGACACTGGTAAAGTTCTCTTATTCTCTACTTCATCTAAAATGAACACGAGACAAAAAAAAAAAAAACAACAAAAAAAATAAGTATTATATACAATATATACAAATATCAACCCATTTATCCCTCTAATTATATACAAATGTTCCATTACATCCCAACTTTCTTTAATTTTGAAATATGAGTTAATTTCGTCACACCAGTATTTACATCTTTTACTACAAATCTGTTCCCTTTTTGATCTCTACAATCTCAAAAGGTCCATGGAACTTCGGACTTAATTTATAATTCGGATCATTCCGAACATTCACTTTAACAAACACTCTATCACCCATAGAAAAAGCTACTCCCCTCGATTTCGCGTTACTTTTCTCTACCATTGCGCGCGAACTAAGTTCAAGTTCTTTACTGATACGCACAAATCTTTCTCTCGCTGTATTTATCAACGAAGTAACCGTAACATCGCCCTTAACTCGCTCTGGTAACAAATCAAAAGGTCCTTTCAACTTGTACCCATACAAAGCTTCTGCTGGAGATATCTTAACTGTGTCATTCACCATAGTGTTGATACTATATCGCACTTCATCCAAAGATCTGTCCCAATGTGTATCGGAACCGCCCACTGTCATGCGTAAAGCTGCGATTATTTTCCGATTCGCCCTCTCACATAACCCGTTTGCTTCTGGTCTATACGGGATTATAGATACTTTCTTTATTCCCAGTAAATTAGCAAGACCGTCTAAAGTCTTATTAATAAATTCCCTACCATTGTCTGTGATCAGACATTCAGGAACACCATATCTACAAATTATCCCCTTAAAGAACGCTATAGCAACTTCCTCAGCTGACTTGTACCTCAGTGGGAAAATCTCGACAAAACGAGTTAACTCGTCAACAACTACTAATAGATGTCTATATCCATAAGCAGATTCTGAGAAGTTACCCAGAATATCCATATGCACTCTCTGAAACTGCCTATTTGGTATGGGATATGAACCCAAACGACACGACACCGTCGTCGCCGGCTTATTCGCACTGCAAACAGCGCAACTCTTCACAAAGGCCTCCACTGCGGAAAACATATTTTTCCAAAAGAACTTTGACCAGACGTTTTCATACGTCTTGTCCACACCTAAATGAGGAGAACCAAATTTACAATGTACAATGTCTAGAACTTGTGGTACTAGACTCTCTGGCACGATGATTTGTGTAATTTCACCCATGCTTAGAGTACTTCGCAAGTTATACTTAACTTTCCTAACTAATAAATTATTCTCCAACTCTAGTCCAGAAAAAGGCAACTTATACCCTTTCTTCGGTGGAACTCCCCTGAGAAATGCCTTAGCATCTGATAGTAATTTATCTTCATCTTGCTTCTCTTCTAGCAAAGGTATGTCCCAAGTGATATTTTCACCAGTAACATAACACACAACGTTTCCCTCAACATCACGATCAACAATCTCTTCCGAGACTGCCGACTCACTATTTCTCCCTGAAGTATGCACTGTAGGAACGTGTATGTCCTCTACATGCGATATCTCAGAACTACTAGTATCCGAAACATGAGATACCAAATGTCTACTCTCGTCTCCCACATAGGATTCGGTATGTACTCCCTCATCCTCAACCAGAAAACATCTGCTCAATGCATCTGCAACCACATTATGCTTACCTTCAATGTATTTGAGGTTTGCATCAAAATCTCTCAATGTCAAAAACCAACGTGCTCTCTTGGGCGATAAATTTGGCTTATTAAAAGCTCTAGCAACGGTTGATGATCTGTAAAAATCTCAACTTTATTTCCCAACAACAACATCTTGAAATGAACAAGGCTAGAGACGACTGCGAAAGCCTCCTTGTCCACAACTGACATCAGCCTTTCGTTACTACCACGCGTTTTGAACTTTCTGCTATAAAAAGCAATTGGGTGTAATTTTCCCTCAAATTTCTGCATCAAACACGCACCTATACCTTCCTGACTCGCGTCAGTCACCAAGGTGAACGGTTGACTAAAATCTGGAAACTTCAAAACAGGTGGGTTCACTAAAGCATTCTTAAGCTTCTCAAAAGCTAATTGCTGACTGTCACCCCAAACAAATTTAACGTCTTCCTGTAATAAATCTGTCAATGGAGACGCTATTGTAGAAAAATTCCGCACAAAACGGCGAAAGAAACCCGACATACCTAGGAATGAACGAATCTGTTTCCTGGTTTTGGGAACTGGAAAACTCACGATAGCTTTGACTTTGTCATCATTCACTCTGACTCCTTCTTTAGAGATAACATGACCTAGATAAACAATTTCTCTCTTCAGAAACTCACATTTAGCCAATTTGACTTTTAATCCAGCGAACCTTAATCGCTTGAGGACTTCTTTTAACACCTTTAGATGTTCTTCGATTGTATCTGTGCATATGAGAATGTCATCCATGTACACAAACACCGACTTTCCTAATAAACCATGAAGTACTGTGTTAACCAGTCTAGTAAATGTTATTGGGGACCCTTGTAATCCAAAAGGCATCCTATTAAACTCGTAATGTCCCTTTGGTATAGAAAATGCTGTAAATTTACGACTATTCTCGCTAAGAGGAACTTGCAAAAATCCTTGCATAAGATCTATAGACGAATATATATTCTTGCCACCGATCTCAACAAACAAATCAGGCAAACAAGCCACAGGGTATCTATCTGGGCATGTCTTCTCGTTCAATTTACGAAAGTCTACACAAACTCTGATGCTACCGTCTTTCTTTGGGACCGCTAGTAAAGGAAAATTAAAAGGTGAAGAGCTTGCCTAATAATACCTTCTGACTCCCACTTCTGAACTTCTTTTTCTACTTCTTCTCTGATCTTAAAAGGAATTCGATACGCTGGAATATATATGGGATTTGTACCTTTCTCTAGGCGGATTGAATGTTCTAAAACATCTGTAACTCCTAATTTATCTCCCTTCAAAGCAATAATATCTAAATATTCTTTCAACACTTTCTCTACTTTATCTGAATACTCAGAATAATCAGCTTTAGCCAAATGTTCGTGAAGAACTTGACTTCTGAATTGTAGCTCCTCGTTGGGAAACATATTACCGTCTCCACAAAAACTCACTATCTTATGTTCTTCCTTAAACTCTTCAAAATCAATTACATAAGTACCCTTGTGATATTTTTCACTGAGTCTTGATAGCTAACTAATTCTACTGTAGTTACGCCTGCGACTGAAACTTCATTTACTGACACCATACTCACAACGTCTTTGAATTTCTCGGTTCCCTCAACAACGCATACTTGAGAAGGAAACTTTTTCTCTTTCACCGACACTTTAATCAATGTAGGAACTCGCGGTTGCAATTCAATATCTTCTAACAAAAATCCTTTGAAAGACTTTTTGCGGAATGTCTTCATTCTCTAATGAATGTGTTTCACATGTCTCAGTCTGTGTCTTGGGTTTCTCACAAGTTTTTTCCATGTGTCTATATGGAACAAAACAACCTGGCTCACCTATTGTAATCCCCTGAATTCCCGTAAGAATATTGATGTTATGTCGCGTACAAAAAGGGTGTCCTAGCAAAACTATTTCACCTAAGGCTAATCTTCTATGACCAAAAATGGTTCTACTATTGTCTTTCCGCCGATACAAAGCGTAAGAGATGACAAACCTAAAATATTCAATTTTCTCGTTTGTACGTCACACACTGTCTCATTAGTAGGGACTAATTTACACTCTGAAAATTTCGAGTGAAAAAGATCAGCATTTATTAGGTTAACTGAGCTACCAGAATCAATGAAGATAGAAATTTCAATGCCATTAGAAAATCCACGTACAATCGGCCTAGGTTCTGGTGATTCTAAGACCTGATTGCTCATTATCCTGTGTCCGTCTTCGAACTTATCTTGTGAAAATTCTGATGTTCGTTTGTGTACCTAGAACTTGCATCATGTGAAATTCTTCTGTCATATCTATTAAAACTACCACGTGTTTTCCCTGAATATTCTCTCTTCTTTGTGGCTGGGCAAAATCTCCACCCATGGTCTGAAGATTTGCAAGCTGAACAATATCTCACTCTGCAATTTGATTTACTATGTCCTATTTTATCACAATTAAAACAACGAATTGTTGTTACTGATCTCTCTGAGGTTTTCTTTGATTCCACCCGCGCACATGATTTCACTCCTGCATCGTTTCCTAGATTTGAGGAATTTGCATTATTCTGTGGTTTTGAAACTGTTGCTGAAATTTTAGCACCTCCCTTCACAAAACTACTGTCCAGCATCGGGCATTTTGATAGATTTTTGTTAATCTGTGCAAACAAAAAGGATTCATCTGTATCCTGATCAATTCTTTTATCAAAACTATCTGTAATTATATCTGGGACTGACGTTAAAAGGCAGGCAAAGTGTATCAGTTTTTCAAAACTATCTAAGGAGATATTATTTCCATTTACCCATGGAGAGTTTATCATAGATTTCTTTAACTCACCTACTGCATCAAATAAACGAGCACTGTATGCTATTAATGAATCATTACCTTTCTTAGTTCTGATAAGCGCTCGTAAATTCCGAACAACGCATCCGCGGTCAATCCCACCGTATACGACGTACGTAAAAATTCCTGAAGTTCTTTCCAAGTTTTACACTTTCTGAACCCGAAACCTCGTGCTCGTTCTCCAATGTCTCCTTTGTCTAGATCCAGGAAAGCCTTCGCTTCTCTTAAAGCATCAGCACCACCCGTAATCTTCCTAGAATTCAGATAATTATCTACTGATTCAATAAATGTCTCCACATTTTGAGTTAATTTCCCATCAACTAGGCCCTTAAAATTTGTAATGCCTGCATTAAAGTTCGTGAGCCTGTGACTTACAATTGACTGCGATGTCCCTGCGTCTGAGTCTGACATTTTGTGAAATATCACTCTTCCCGATCTTAACAACATAAAATGAAAAGAAAGAAAACAAGAGAAAAGCGAAAGTTAGCCCTCTCCTAAAAGAAGAACAGAAAACGTATTACTTATCACTCGTGCCTTGCTAACAGAAAACGGAGCTCTGTGCAACTTGTGACGTCACCATCTCGAAGACAAAAAAAAAAAAACGATGATTTTGTAGACTCATCATCCCCTTAATTAACTCACAATCGCCACTAATCACACTTCTTTGGGTATTTTCTTAACCCCAAATTGCTCTACATATCACCCAGATCTATTTTCACAATTCCCCACTCCTGAATATTTAGATAAAAAAAAAAAAAATCACCGTGTTAAACACGTAATCTGATATCCCCCTTCCCTTCACAACCGTCTTAAGACTGATCATTCATCTCGCCCAGTCGCCCCAGGCTAGTCCGTGCTTCGGGCATCAATGTTATCAATTAGTGTATTTTAAAAACTAAACTTTTTTCCCGTTGCTATCAATTAAAGCTTCACCCTGCCACTAAATTAAAACTTCTACTGCTGCTATCAACTTAACTTTACCGCTGCCACCATATTAATCTGTTACACCGTGTAAAACAGACTCAATATTCCGTGTAGGAATATTACGTAACGTTTGCCTTTAGTGATCTACCTTCAGGAACGGCATGGAATTTCGACCCTGGTCTCACTCCTGAACACTCCCTCCTTCTCCTCCCTTCTTTTTCTCTCAGCGAGTCTTTCGCTGCATTCGTTTCACGCATCCCCTCTCTCTCTCTCTCGAACATCACAAAGATCTCTTTCTCTCTCTCTTGGCGTTCGCCTCACGCATTCTCTTTCTCTTGCATTCCACATTAAAGAAATGAAACGGATCATCTAAAGAAACACAATCTTTCCTACAAAAATAGATTTATTATTTAAAGCAACCCAACAAGTAATGAATAAACAAAGCAAAGATTAAAATGCATCATAAACGAAATCATCAAGTAAAAAAACATCTAACTCAAGATTTAGTCTCAGTCCAACTAAAAATCTGATTGTGGCTAATAGCCTGCAAATTCAAAAACTCTCACATACTCTATCTTAGACACTGTAGTCTAGTCTCGAAAAAAAAGTCAACCACATGAGAAAATTAGACATTGCAAGGTTTGCATCTGTCTTTCTATAATCACACCACCATGATAACATCATGTCACACAATGTCATCACCACAACAATGTTCTCACCACAATGTTCCCACCACCGACATCTGTCGAAAGAATTAAGCACAAATGATAATCTCCCAAAAATATGCAAGTGCAAAACATAATAATGAAAAGTCTAAAATGCATGAGTAAATAGCCTACTGGTAAATAGAACACAATAAAATAGAATATTGAAATGGTAAAAGGTTATGTTCACTTCCCACACAAGTTCAAAAATGTCTTGAAACATGGTAAAAAACATAAGTTCACAATTCACACAGAAAAACGAAGAGTCTGAACTTTACCTTACTCTGCCAATTCTAAGAGATTGCAACACTCAAAGATAATATCTTGACGATCTCGCTCTAGCTTCGCTAATGAACGATCGGACTAATTTTTGGGCAGAATTAGACACAAAATCTAGATTTTCTAACGTACGAACTTATGTACCCACATACCAACTCGGTCATATGACTCACCTGATCAAGAGCAATATTGTGTGTTCATCAAACAAACGGCTGAAGTAACCAAACTATTTGCTGAATGCAACGATTTTTGCAACTGTCTGTCTTGACCTACTACCATCTTGCAGCAACTTCTCTTCCATCACACCTTATAACACAGTAATGTTAAAACGGCCATATTTTTTCTAAAATATATATATATATATATATATATATATAAATAATATATATATATATTTTTATATATATATATATATATATATATCTATATATATATATATATATATATATATATCTATATATATATATATATATATATATATATATATATATATATATATATATATATTATATATATATATATATATATATATATATATATATATATATATATATATATATATATATATATATATATATATATATATATATATATATATATATATATATATATATATATATATATATATATATATATATATATATATATATATATATATATATATATATATATATATATATATATATATATATAACATACATACATATTATAACCTATAAATTTAACCTGCTGTCCATGAGCCAGTTATAGACTCTAAATGAATGATTTCGTTACTTACCTCTCTCTTTATATAAACTCTGACCGCTGTTGATTCAGGAAATCGTAAAAACAAAGAAAAAAGGGGAATTTATCTGAACTGAGGGCTCTGCTCACAAGGTATGTGTGGGTAAACACGTTAGGGTAAGTTTAAATTTACGTGTATTTACATGAAATGAAATATCAGAAGATGAAATGGACTAGTTAGGCAGGCAAGGCCTGGGAGGTTAATTATAACTGGGAGAACTTGAAGGTCGTGTGATGATGCTGATACAAGGCACAGTCAAGAGAGATTTCCATGGCTAACAAACACTCTGTAAACAGAGATATTAACGAATTAAAAGCAAGTAAGGACGTAGTAAAATATGCATAGGAGAAGGCGAGCACGGAGGGTGCCAAAGAAGCCTTGAACACATGATTTTATTTAACTATTTAAACACAGGCATTTATGTAACACTGCCCTAACAAGGCAGGGTTGATATGGAAATACTGGCACCTAGAAATGAAAACAGGAAGTTTAGTACGAGAATTAAAACAGTGTGACTGACTGGAAGAACTTTTGCAACAGATCACTTTACCTTGTAGAAGAGGTGGCTTCAGCGAGGGTAATGGCGGCGGAGGAAGGGCTAAGGGCTTCACTGGTAAGAAAACTAAAGGTCCCTACAAGACAGGACCACGTGGTAGGGCATGGCTCTCTGAAGGAGAAGGGAATAGAAGGGGGAGATGTGTCTCGCTCGCGTCCAGCAATGTCTCTCTCCCTTTGGTCAGGGGTCAGGAGGTTATCCATAGGTAGATTGGGGTTGGTGCCATTTCCCTATGAATGTGCATAATTTATGACTTAGCTCCAGGTGTTCATGCCAGCTGTCCTCTCTTAATCTGCCTCCCCAGCACTATTCCTGCCTCCGGCCAGGCTTAGTGTCTGAAACAAAGTCTCCCACAGCGTCATATGTCCGAGAAGAGAAAGTTGAAAGGGATATACAGAGTGCGATTAACAGATTAAAGGAGGGGCCTATATTCCTTTTGCCCTTCCTTGTCAGGCAGTGCCCAAAATGAGCTGCTGTATTTTCCAGCTTTAAATTAAACATTTGGTGGCTGGGATTCTTGGGAAAATATAATAATTCCCTGCCCAAGTTGACATCTCGCACCTTCAGTCAGATGCAAATGTCTACCAAACCAAGGATTCAGCAAACAAATGCTTTATATTATGCTAATTTTCTCGTTAACAGCACTCATGTATATTTAGTAAGTTAAATCTCTCAGCATCATATGAGGTATCTGAAAATTTACTCGGTAAAGAATTCAATATTTTATGTTAATCGCAGTGTAAGAAAAAAATACAGGTTTTAACCTTAGATTACTGTTACTTTAAAATGTTACATTTACAGCTATAAGAAAGTTAATGTAAATATTAAAATACACTAACTTTAATTGACTGCCTTAAGGTAAATCTCAAAAGAAATATGAGTAGATGATCAGAAGTATTAAAATACGATAAATCATAAGTTACTGTTATTTTGAAACGGGAACAGTTACAAATACAAGAAAGTGGTTGTAAATAGTAAACACAATAACTGTAAGTGATTTCCTTAATGTAAGTCTTAAAATAACCATGCACTTAACTTTTAATAGTTGTTATAGCCAAAGACATGCAGTTAGTT
The DNA here is from genome assembly GCF_040412425.1 of Macrobrachium rosenbergii. Taxonomy (NCBI): domain Eukaryota; kingdom Metazoa; phylum Arthropoda; class Malacostraca; order Decapoda; family Palaemonidae; genus Macrobrachium; species Macrobrachium rosenbergii. The sequence continues at coordinate 30,748,290 of NC_089781.1, forward strand.
TGCCATGAGGAGGCATTGCAATGAAATATACATGGTCCTCGTTAGGTGTCACCATGTTACTTAAGTCGACGGCATAGTGCCAGACGTGGCACTGAGGTCAATGGTGCTTACGAGCACGAAGCTAAGTGCAATGAAGGACAGACAAATATTTTAAAGTAAATGGTCTCTTCAAATCATGGACTCGGTGTTCAAATTACAAGGGAGTAACAAAGAAGGCAAATGACAATATTAAAGATAAATGATGATTAATATGCCGAAATTATACTCTTTAGCCTATGAAAATGGCTTAGGTTTATTCTTTTGCCCAAGGGATTTTCAAGGGAAGTCAAAGGACTTACAAAATTGGGATGTCTGTCAATTGCAATCTGCATTGGCAGAGTGGGAACAAGGCAAAATATAAGCCTTTGTGAGGCATAAAATAATACCATTAATTGAACAAAATAATGAAAGGAAAAATGTCAAAGAAAATAATAAATTACAGGAGTTATAAAGAAAATAAACAGGTGAGGAAACTTGACACCCTCTTCTGGATAGAGGTTCCAAGGTCCTTGTAGGATAAAAGGGTGCCACTGTGCCAAATTTGCACTGGTGCCAGGAGAGTTCAGCAGCTCTCTTTAAGCTACCTGACGTTACCTACGCCCATGATTTCTGCCACAGATCTCTTTAGGTTGATGGTTCTCCTTGGTAGGGGAATCAGTCGAACAGAGTCCGAGGAGGACATTGGAGTGCCACCTGTGTTGGCGTCGTTGGCGGCCAAAGCAGGGGCATTCATTGCAGGCCCTACCCCAAGTCACCGCCGTTCCGTGAGTTCATCGGCTATTTGAAACACTGGGAAAGAGAGAAAGAGGTCGTGGTGGGTATGATAGGTTCGCAGGTTACCATGGCCAGCGGAGGCACGGGTTGCAAGGCTGCACCTTCAGTTGAGCTTCCACTGTGGTCGGAAGAATCTGTCTCTCTTACCAGCGCTGGTAACAGAACCAGGCCGGGAGAAGAAAGGGGATCCTGACTGGGATCTCTTGAATGGAGATTGGGAGCTTGCTCTGGTTCTGGCACTGAGGCAGGGCCAGGGACTAATATTTGATTTGGAATTTGCTCATCGTTTGGGATGGATGGAGTGTGGCACTGCTCAATGCACTCAAGTGGCACTGGCAGAGATTGTGAATCAAGTTTGGGATCTTCTGGAGGGAGATCTATTTGGGCCCTGGCACTGGCACTGGGGCAGGGCCGGGCACCTAAATGGGATCTGGAATTGATCTTGATGGAGGTGGTCACTGCACATCGTACACAGGTGGCACTGGCAGTGTAATGAGTAAAGGCATTTGAGGCTTATTCATGCCTTATAAATGGTTTGGGGAATTTGGACCCCTGGATTTCTGTAACTTAGATGGAGACTGGAAGTCCTGTCCCAGGAGGATGTCATAACCTCCAGGAATACAGCTTGCTACTGCAAGGTTGCAGATTTTGGATCTATGAGGTCTTGTGACTCTCAACTGAACAGGAGAGAGAATCATTTTAAATTGATTGATACCCTCAATGGTGACAAGTTTATGTTGGTTAATGATAGCTCCATAGGTAACTTTGTCTTTCCTTATGAGGAAATTTGTGCACCAGAGTCATCAAATGCCTTGACCTGGCGTGCGGGGTAGCTATCTGGAGGAGGTGCCACATATATGGGACCCTTGGCTGGAGGGCCTAGGGACTTGGGATTTGTAACTGCCAAGGCAATGGCGGGAGTACTTGATTTATTATTAGGGCATTTTGCCCATGTGGGAGAGTGGCCATAAACTTTGCAAGCTGTGCAATAGCTCGGGCTGCAATCTCTTCGTGGTACTGCTCCTGTGGAGGGTGCAGGCTTGTTATTTGGTAGATTTCCAGTAGAGGGTTTGAAAGGTGCTGTGGGGAGCGCCTGGGGCTTGTTTCGGCACTGCTCGGTGGAATGCCCGGCTTTCTTGCAGAACCCACATACAAAGGGTTTCTGCAAGTGTCCATTCTTGGGCACGGGGGTGCCAGAAGTGAAAGAAAGAGGGCATATTTTATGTCCCAATGAGCTTGCATAGGCGTGATGGTGTCCCACGTGTCGGGAAGGCAACAGCACTCCGCTAGAGTCGTAGGGTGCCTTTTCGCATACATGAGTGGCTAGGGAGGAAGGGGCGTGATATACAAAGTTTTCAGTCTTGAACTGCTCATAGATGTCCTCGGCGGTGGAGACTCCCAGGGACTCTAGCCATTTAGAGAGGGCCCTATCTGACTGATATGCCCAGTTAGACCAGGTCTGTCCTGCTTCTTTTATCTGGCCTCTCCAGCATCATCTCCAGCATTCGAGGGTGATCTCATACGCCTTTGTAATTGCCTTACACACTTCCACCTGTTTCCCTAGATCCCCCTCAAGAAGGGCGTTGAGAACAATTAGACCCTTTCCTCCAAGGAATTTTCCCAAGAGAAGGAAGACTTCAGCAAGAGCAAGTGGGTAGGTGATAAGGACCCTTTCTGCCCTATCGACCCTCATCTCGGGCTCAGCCCCGGTCCACTTGGGCATAAAGTATTGAGCTTGAATGAGGGCAGGTGTGCCAGGGACTGGAGAGGAGCTGGCAGTGCCAAGTTTGGCCATCTGTAGCTCATGAGCCCGCTGCTTTTCCTCCCTTTCGAGCCTATCCTTTTGTTCCTGTTCTTCCTCCTGTCTTGCGTGTTCTTCTTTCACAAGTCTATCCAGCATATCTTGCTCTTCCTTCTCCTTTCTTGTTTGTTCTTCCTTCTTCTCCTTTCTTTCGGCCTCACCTTGGCACCGCCTATTCTCTCTTGGACCCACTCCCTCAGGGCTTGTCCTGACAGTCCCATGTCCTTTCCAGTGGACACAGAACTTGAAGTCCTCATTTTGTTGGGTTCTGGATGTCGTAGACATCTTGAGATAGCACTTATATGGGTGTGACCCTTTAGAAAATCAATGTCTAAAAAGACTCAAATTTCAGGGTGTCTGAAAAGACCCAAGTTTGTTCGTGATGAACTGGTTTCAATATGTATAAATAAGGCTTAGATTGTTCTTGATGAATGAATTTTAATGTCTCGAAAGACATAAATTGTATTCTGTTTCCCGCACGGACTTGGCCAGCTATGCATGAGTGTTGTTTTTTTTTTGGTTCCGCTCATAGGAAGTGATTTGTCCGTAGGGAACGGATTTTTTAATTTCGTCTCATAGGACATGGTTTCTGATTCACACACGGACTTGGCTGGCTATTGCATGAATCTTAGGGTCTGGTTCAGGGAGGGTTTGCCAGTTCCTGAGAATTTGGTTTTTCTTGTGATAAGAAAAAAAACTTCCTTGGGAACTCAGTGAGCGTCGTGACACTCTTAGAATAGTAACTCCCCCCCCCAATAAAAAAAGTAAGGACGGAGCGTAAATCTTAAAGAAAAAATAATGCTTGGAGAGACACTGGGATACTGGCGCAGATCGGGGGTAAGGTTTACATACTGATACAAATTGGAGGTTTAGAAACCAGCCGTTTTTAGAAATGCACTTCTATTTATTTTTTATAGAGGTGGTAAGTTCATCGTCTAGAGATGGATAAGTTAAAATTATATTATTTGCAAGTTACACTGACAAATGTGCATATTTTGCCAACCCTAATAAGAGCCATTTCCTCCAATCCTAATACAAGAACAAAACTTAATTCTCTTATGCACAGGCGATGTTTGCCTAAGTCACGTGCGTATGAATTTGCCTTTCCCTATTTTTAGCCTTCCTCACACGTGACCTGGTAACCACTTGGGTTTGCGTAGTAACTGACAGATCAAGGTCATCTGGTACTCACCTGGCAACAAAGGGCAATGACCAGCGTGGCAATTTTCCCGAGACTAACCCCGCTCATACAAACATATTATTCCACTTATGGTTTATTTGGAGGAACTCAAAGATAAAGTTTCTCTTAGGCTTACCCAAAATTACCCTAGGAACGACGTGAAGACCACGTGGTCACAGCAGACTTTAAGCAAAACAAAAGATAACCACAAATAAACAAAAGACAAAAAAGGTTCCTTACACTTATGAATGAAATAGCGGGCGGTTATTGAATGGAAACAGTTTGAAATGAAACAGAATTTATCACATGCGGTGCCGTATGGAGGAATGTGTACAAAAGAATATATGAAGCAAAAAAATTTTACGCTTTCTGAGATTTTACTCTACAATGAGGATTTATGCGTTTGCCTAACCCTCTACGAGAGAGAGAGAGAGAGAGAGAGAGAGAGAGAGAGAGAGAGAGAGAGAGAGAGAGAGAGAGAGAGAGAGAGAGATTAAACTCTCTGACTTCTAGCGATACATGGGATCTAAAACATGTGCCTAGCTATTCCAAGATGAAAAATTGTCTGGACAACACAAGGAGGAAATACACTTACTACTTCCTTTATTTTTCAACGCTTCGTAATTCCCTAGCTTGGCTATGTGAAAAAAACATGCAAGCCCTCATGCAAGGGCTATCAAAACTTGTGTAATGGATACTGTCTCTCTCTTCTCGATGACTGGATTGCATGCACGTGCCTAACATTTCCGTATTTCTAAAATAAAAATACTTACTGTGTGGAACTCCTTGGCTGTGCACATGTGGAATTTACATAGAAAGGTTCGTTTCTTCGTCTCACACCCAGCCTAGCTTCGCTAGTTGCTGATATGGCAAGTTGCAAGGGGGCAAGGATTTAATCTGCATCGTGCAGAATGTGAGATCTAAGGCAAAAGGGTCGCCATTTTTACGATTTAACCAGGGGAAATGCTTACCATGAGCCAGTTATAGACTCTAAGTGAATGATTTCGTTACTTACCTCTATTTTTGTATAAACTCTGACTGCTGTTGATTCAGGAAATTGTAAAAAAAAACAAGGAAAAAGGGGGAATCTAACTGAGCTGAGGGCGCTATTCACAAGGTATTTGTAATTAAACACGTTAGGGTAAGTTTAAATTTACGTGTATTTGCATGAAGTGAAATATCAGAAGATGAAATGGTCTATTCAGGCAGGCAAGGCCTGAGAGGTTAATTATAACTGGGAAAACTTGAAGGTCGTGTGACGATAATGATACAAGGCACAGTCAAGAGAGATTTCCACGGCTAACAAACCCTCTGTAAACGGAGAGATTCACGAATTAAAAGCCAGTAAGGACGTAGTAAAATATGCATAGGACAAGGCCAGAACGGAGGGTGCCCTAGAAGCCTTGAACACACGATTTTATGTAATTATTTAAACACAGGCATTTGCAGAACCCTGTCCTAACAAGGCTGGGTTGATATGGAAATACTGGCCCTTAGAAATGGAAATAGCAAGCTTAATACAAGAATTAAAACAGTGTGACTGACTGGAAGAACTTTTGCAGCAGATCACTTTACCTTGTAGAAGAGGTGGCTTCAGCGAGGGTAATGGTGGTGGAGGAAGGGCTAAGGGCTTCACTGGTAAGAAGACTAAAGTTCCCTGCAAGATAGGACCACATGGTAGGGAGGCAGGAGTGGAAGGGGAAATGTGTGTCACTCGCGTCCAGCAATGTCTCTCTCCCTTGTTCCGAAGGTGAGACCCTTATGTGACTTTGGTCAGGGGTCAGGAGGTTATCCACAGGTAGATTGGGGTTGGTGTCATTTCCTATGAGCATGCATCATTTATGACTCAGCTCCAGGTGTTCATGCCAGCTGTCCTCTCTTAATCTGCCTCCAAGGTGCTATTCCTGCCTCCGGCCAGGCTTAGGGTCTGAAACAAAGTCTCCCACCGCATCACATGTTCAAGAAGAGAAAGTTGAAAGGGATATACAGAGTGCAATTAACAGATTAAGGGAGGGGCCTATATTCCTTTCGTCCTTCCTTGTCAGGCAGTACCCAAAATGCACTGTTGTATTTTCCAACTTTAAATTAAGCATTTGGTGGTTGGGATTCTTGAGAAATATAATATAATATAATATATATATTATAATATATATATATATATATATATATATATATATATATATATATATATATATATATATATATATATATATATATATATATATATATATATATATATATATATATATATATATATATATATATATATATATATATATATATATATATATATATATATATATATATATATATATATATATATATATATATATATATATATATATATATATATGCTGGTGTTTGTTTGTGTGTCGACAATTTACAAGTCGATCTAAAATCGGTAACCTACAATCATTTAATGATGTTTTAGGTTGAAATCTGAAAACACCGTTTTGTTTCCCTTATATATATATATATATATATATATATATATATATATATATATATATATATATATATATATATATATATATATATATATATATATATATATATATTATATATATATATATATATATATATATTTATAACGCATGACCGATCACGATAATTTGAAATGAAAGCCATCAAACGCTGAATTAGAAATCGATTGATTTAGATGAAGCTATTAACGTCAACATTAATGTCCTTACATTTTTAATAAATTTATGTGCATTATGTTGTTCAACTAGTGACTGGGTCAATCAATCTCTGATATATAGATAGATAGATAGATAGATAGATAGATAGATAGATAGATAGATAGATAGATAGATAGATAGATAGATAGATAGATAGTTCTTCTATACTCAAGCCTGGTTCAATGTAGTATTATTTAAATGCTAATATTGTTTCAATATCATGTGCAGTTCCTCTTTTGGATTACTAATAAAATAGACTGTCTTATGAAAATTTAAGAGATATATTCAAAGTCAGAGCTAACTGTATGGCGACGCTCATTCTAGCCTTGATATACTCGTGCGACTACATCTCATTATTATTAGGGAACTGTTATGCTGGTCAAATCATGGTTAAATTTCCTCAGCTAGCCTTGGAATATATTTTTGCATTAAGGATGCGAATTTTTAATTATGGTAAGTGTTGTTATGAAACGAATTATCTTTATAATGATTCAGGAAGTAATGGCATCTTTGCAGTGCTGCCTTTAGCAGAAAACATTTTTGATCTACTTTCGAATTCCTTCGTTTCATGTTGCTGTATTCTTTGCTTTTAAAGATCCTAAAGTAGGAAATCAAAAAGCATGAAAAGAGTTCTTGATTTGGAATCAAAGCTTCCATTATTCCAATGAAAAGTAATACGATGTGCAAAATTGCACGCATATGATTATTTTCCTGAAATGATGAATACAAGAAATATAAATAAGTGAACTGTTTAACTTTGAGTCTTTGTCGACATGGAAAATAGGATGATTGATGCCTATATTTTTAAAATTTATAAATTTATATCATTCTTTAAAATGATTATTTCTATGTTATCATTCTGTATAATAAGAATATTATTTTTCATTGTGTGAAAAGTACGAATGGCTGTATAATTGCGAATTAATGATATTACATGAATACTGTGAATTAGAAAAGTATATTTTTATGGTTTCCATTACAAAACCTTTCACAATCATATATTTTCTACTATTTTTACGATAATTTTCTTCTTTTGCGTGATAGCTTCCAAGTATTCTTTATAAGTAAAAATATGTTGTGATATATGTCGCAATAGTAGAAGATGAAATACCAGATCCAACACTAAAGAATATCTTGAACAGAGCATTAATATTAAGTAGTTTTCATAAATTCTGTACTGAAGATAAAAGGTTTCCTACTTTCATGCTTAATTTTCATTGATAATGGATTTCATGAATGTATGTTTATTACGTAATATATATATGAATATATATTATGCATTTACATATATATATATATATATATATATATATATATATATATATATATATATATATATATAATTCTAATTATTTTTATAATGAAAAATTGTATAAATTACTGGTATCTTTCAACAAAAGATTGGTTGGAATTTACTCATAGCATTAGGAAAAACAACCCATAGAATTTCACTTACGAAAAAAATCTAAATGATGCTCAATAAGATAACGAACCTTTCATTATTATATATATATATATATATATATATATATATATATATATATATATATATATATATATATATATATATATATACATATACATATACACACACATATATATTTATATATATACAGTATGTATATATATATATATATATATATATATATATATATATATATATATATATATATATATATATATATATATATATATATATATATATATATATATATATACATATATACAGACCTTCGATTATGGCTACATTTAACCTTAAATGAAATAAAAACTACTGGGGCTATAATTTAAAATGTTTGATGATTGAAGAGGGTGGATGATCAGCATACCAATTTGCAGCCCTCTACCCTCGGTAGTTTTTAAGATCTGAGGGCGGACAGGAAAAGTGCGGACGGACTAAGCCGTCACAATAGTTTTCTTTTACAGAAAACTAAAAGTAATATACTGAAGAAAGTATTACCGAATAAATAGACAACAGATAAACTAAAATTTAACTTTTTTTGAATTATAAGACTCAACCTTTGTTTAGGAGTACCAAATATTAATAAAAAATGTAATAGTAATAATTAAAATGAGAAAGTTAATCTAATCCAAAGTTAAACCCATAAACAGGCAATGTGCTGTTTGACAGTATAAGGGAAATCGTTCAAGTTTCATATGGCTGTCTATAAACACAATGAAATGCACAGGCTAAAACTATTTTACAGAATGAACGAGCGTGGAAAGATCGAATACAAAGACGAAAACATCAAGACGGGAAAGTCATGAAAATGAAAAACATAACATTTGTTTAAGAAGTATGCTTCCTGCACAATCCCTGTAAGGCTTCTCAAACACTGTTATATGAATGCCCAGCCATTTGCATAACACAGGAAATGCAGTTTCCTGATGAATTCTCGTTTATCAGCCGGGTACTTAGACCGAATGCGTGCGTTTGAGAATCATCCATCACGACAATATGTGTGTTGTATGAAAATTTGTGCAAGAGGATGGAATCTGTCAACCGAAAATATGTAAGGTGATTATATAAACGATATAGTTTTTTCGTGTAATTTTCCTATTCTCCAGCTGTTATGCATACCACAGTAATAACATCACAATTTTGAGATATATTAGTCGTCATATAATATACCACTGAATTACAATACTTTATCTGCTTTTATACAATGTTCAGTACAATATTAAGAAAATTAGACTATGAAATTTACAAAAAAATAATTTTAATTCCACCAACCCAATGAACAGCACAAAAATTGCAACAAGAACGAACGTAGACAAGGAAACATCCACACTGAATATTTGTGACTAAATAATTCTTATTAATATTATTGATATTTAGGAATGAGAAACTAGCTGTTAAATATATATCTAACTCGTTAAGTTTAATGATTACATTCTTCTTCTTCTTCCCAGCTTGTTCCCATTTTTATATGGGGTCGCCGTTTCGGATGAGCCGTTTCCATCTATTTCTATCCTGTGCTTCTGCCTCATCAATTCCCTTCTCACGCAGGTCTCCCCTCACACAGTCCTTCCATCTCTTTCTTGGTCTCCCTCTTCTTCTTCTTCCCTGGACCTCCATCCCCATAGTATGTCTACCAACGTGGTCCTCATCTCTTCTCAACAGGTGTCCATACCATCTCAGCCTCCCTCCTGCACTTTCTTTGATATTTCCACCACCTTAGTAGAAATGTAATCATTTCGGATCCTATCCTCCTCGTCACCCCAGCCATCCATCTAAATTTCTGCCATCCATCTTCTTCTCCTCTGTCTTTCTCAAGCTTGCTGTTTAATATCATTGCTGTTCTTAACACTGTCTTATGAAATTTTCCTTTAACCTCAGACTCAACCTTTGTTGTTCCAGCCTGCCTGTACCCGATGTTTTACCTCTTCTTCCATACGTCCTCCAGCATTAATAAATACCCCAAATAACTCTCTTTTATTGATTCTCCCCAAATGAACACTTTCCCTATCACCCCCATCATTGGTGGTACACATATATTCTGTCTTAGATCTAATTCTCATTCCTCTGTCCTCCAGTACTTGTCTCCATCTTTCCAGTTTCATTTCCAGATCTTCCCTGCTCTCTGCACAACAATATCATCCACATACAATATGTTCCACAGGCCTCCCTTACTTCCTCTATGATAACGTCCATCACTATGTTAAAAATAAATGGGCTAGAGCCGACCCCTGGTGTAATCCTACTCTCACCTCAAAACCCTCCGTCTCCCCAACACTGCTCCTCACTCTGGTAAATACATTCAAGTACATCTCCTGTATTAATCGTTTACCATCCTCTCCCTCAGGCTCCTCCATACCTCTTGTCTGGGGACTCGGTCGTAAGCCTTTTCAAGGTCAATGAATACCATATGTAGGTCCTTTGTTTTTCCCAGGCTTCTCCATTAGTTGTCTCAGACAAAATATACCATCTATTGTTCCTCTTCCCTTCATAAATCCCATCTGCTCTTTAATATTTCTACTTCTTCCCTTAGTCTGGCATCTATCATCCTTTCCAGTATCTTCAAAGTGTGGGACATTAGTTTAAAATAATTACACATCTCCTCTCCCTTTGAAAATTGGGATCAGTATACTCCCATGATTACATTATTAGGATATAATGTGTGGTAAAGTTAAGATTGTTCTGGTGATTCCACTATATACAGGCTAATATTCATTTCATCCTCGGAATGATAAAGGCACATTCGAGGACTTTATCATTTCACTCTGAAAGTGTGTTGGGTTCTTATATGAGCACAAAAGCTATACAATATGGCCGTTCACATTTCGCTGCTGTTCGACCAAAGTCACAGATACACAAAAATTCTGTAATTTGTTATCTAAGATTAAGCTGTAATTGACTTAGCAATTTTCTTGCCTCTTTTCTTATTTCAAGGTTTCATCATCACTTGCTCTTTGAGGCAGAGCCATTGCTAAATCAATTACAACTTAATCTTAGATAACAAATTACAAATTGCCTGTCTTTTCTTATTTCACGTGATTAGACACCCAAGTTTTCTTTTTTTCCATAGGTTTCATCATCACCTGCTCTTTGCAGGTGATGATGAAACCTATGAAAAAAAAACAGTGTGCGTGAAATAAGAAAAAGACAATTCTGTAATTTGTTATCTAAGATTAAGTTGTAATTGACTTAGCAATGGCTCTTGCCTCAAAGAGCAAGTGATGATGAAACCTAAGAAAGAAAGAAAACTTGAGTGCATGTTTTTCTGTAATTTGTTATCTAAGATTAAGTTGTAACTGACTTAAATGGCTCTTGCCTCAAAGAGCAAGTGATGATGAAACAGCCTTGGGTGTTACAGTAAGAAAAGACAGGCAATTCTGTAATTTGTTATCTAAGATTAAGTTGTAATTAACTTAGCAATGGCTCTTGCCTCAAAAGCAAGTGATGATGAAACCTAAGGAAGAAAGAAAACTTGGGTGTTGCGTGAAATAAGAAAAGACAGGCAATTCTGTAATTTGTTACCTAAGATTAAGTTGTACCTGACTTAGCTGGCTCTTGCCTCAAAGAGCAAGTGATGATGAAACCCAAGGAAGAAAGAAAACTTGGGTGTTACATGATATAAGAAAAGACAGGCAATTCTGTAATTTGTTATCTAAGACTAAGTTGTAATTGACTTAAATTCTCGCCTCATAGAGCAATTGATGATGAAACCTATGGAAGAGAGAAAACTTGGGTGTTACGTGAAATAAGAAAAGACAGGCAATTCTGTAATTTGTTACCTAAGATTAAGCTGTAACTGACTAAGCAATGGCTCTTGCCTCAAAGAGCAAGTGATGATGAAACCCAAGGAAGAAAGAAAACTTGGGTGTTACGTGAAATAAGAAAAGACAGGCAATTCTGTAATTTGTTATCTAAGATTAAGTTGTAATTAACTTAGCAATGGCTCTTGCCTCAAAGAGCAAGTGATGATGAAACCTAAGGAAGAAAGAAAACTTGGGTGTTGTGTGAAATAAGAAAAGACAGGCAATTCTGTAATTTGTTATCTAAGATTAAGTTGTAACTGACTTAGCAATGGCTCTTGCCTCAAAGAGCAAGTGATGATGAAACCCAAGGAAGAAAGAAAACTTGGGTGTTCGTGAAATAAGAAAAGACAGGCAATTCTGTAATTTGTTATCTAAGACTAAGTTGTAATTGACTTAGCAATGGCTCTCGCCTCATAGAGCAAGTGATGATGAAACCTATGGAAGAGAGAAAACTTGGGTTTTACGTGAAATAAGAAAAGACAGGCAATTCTGTAATTTGTTACCTAAGATTAAGTTGTAACTGACTTAGCAATGGCTCTTGCCTCAAAGAGCAAGTGATGATGAAACCCAAGGAAGAAAGAAAACTTGGGTGTTACGTGAAATAAGAAAAGACAGGCAATTCTGTAATTTGTTATCTAAGATTAAGTTGTAATTAACTTAGCAATGGCTCTTGCCTCAAAGAGCAAGTGATGATGAAACCTAAGGAAGAAAGAAAACTTGGGTGTTACGTGAAATAAGAAAAGACAGGCAATTCTGTAATTTGTTATCTAAGATTAAGTTGTAACTGACTTAGCAATGGCTCTTGCCTCAAAGAGCAAGTGATGATGAAACCGAAGGAAGAAAGAAAACTTGGGTGTTACATGAAATAAGAAAAGACAGGCAATTCTGTAATTTGTTATCTAAGATTAAGTTGTAATTGACTTAGCAATGGCTCTCGCGTCATAGAGCAAGTGATGATGAAACCTATGGAAGAGAGAAAACTTGGGTGTTACGTGAAATAAGAAAAGACAGGCAATTCTGTAATTTGTTACCTAAGATTAAGTTGTAACTGACTTAGCAATGGCTCTTGCCTCAAAGAGCAAGTGATGATGAAACCAAGGAAGAAAGAAAAAACTTGGGTGTTACGTGAAATAAGAAAAGACAGGCAATTCTGTAATTTGTTATCTAAGATTAAGTTGTAATTAACTTAGCAATGGCTCTTGCCTCAAAGAGCAAGTGATGATGTGAAACCTAAGGAAGAAAGAAAACTTGGGTGTTGTGTGAAAATAAGAAAAGACAGGCAATTCTGTAATTTGTTATCTAAGATTAAGTTGTAACTGACTTTATAATGGCTCTTGCCTCAAAGAGCAAGTGATGATGAAACCCTATGGAAGAAAATGGCCAGGCAATTCTGCAATTTGTTATCTAAGATTAAGTTGTAATTGACTTAGCAATGGCTCTCGCCTCATAGAGCAAGTGATGATGAAACCTATGGAAGAGAAAACTTGGGTGTTACGTGAAATAAGAAAAGACAGGCAATTCTGTAATTTGTTACCTAAGATTAAGTTGTAACTGACTTAGCAATGGCTCTTGCCTCAAAGAGCAAGTGATGATGAAAATAAGGAAGAAAGAAAACTTGAAATTCTGTAATTTGTTATCTAAGATTAAGTTGTAATTAACTTAGCAATGGCTCTTGCCTCAAAAGAGCAAGTGATGATGAAACCTAAGGAAGAAAGAAAACTTGGGTGTTGCGTGAAATAAGAAAAGACAGGCAATTCTGTAATTTGTTATCTAAGATTAAGTTGTAACTGACTTAGCAATGGCTCTTGCCTCAAAGAGCAAGTGATGATGAAACCTAAGGAAGAAAGAAAACTTGGGTGTTACATGAAATAAGAAAAGACAGGCAATTCTGTAATTTGTTATCTAAGATTAAGTTGTAATTGACTAAGGCTCTCGCCTCAAGAGCAAGTGATGATGAAACCTATGGAAGAGAAAAACTTGGGTGTTATGTGAAATAAGAAAAGACAGGCAATTCTGTAATTTGTTACCTAAGATTAAGTTGTAACTGACTTAGCAATGGCTCTTGCCTCAAAGAGCAAGTGATGATGAAACCCAAGGAAGAAAGAAAACTTGGGTGTTACGTGAAATAAGAAAAGACAGGCAATTCTGTAATTTGTTATCTAAGATTAAGTTGTAATTAACTTAGCAATGGCTCTTGCCTCAAAGAGCAAGTGATGATGAAACCTAAGGAAGAAAGAAAACTTGGGTGTTGTGTGAAATAAGAAAAGACAGGCAATTCTGTAATTTGTTATCTAAGATTAAGTTGTAACTGACTTAGCAATGGCTCTTGCCTCAAAGAGCAAGTGATGATGAAACCTAAGAAATAAGAAAAGACAGGCAATTCTGTAATTTGTTATCTAAGACTAAGTTGTTTGACTTAGCAATGGCTCTCGTAAAAGTGATGATGAAACCTATGGAAGAGAGAAAACTTGGGTGTCTGAAATAAGAAAAGACAGGCAATTCTGTTTTGTTACCTAAGATTAAGTTGTAACTGACTTAGCAATGGCTCTTGCCTCAAAGAGCAAGTGATGAAACCCAAGGAAGAAAGAAAACTTGGGTGTTACGTGAAATAAGAAAAGACAGGCAATTCTGTAATTTGTTATCTAAGATTAAGTTGTAATTAACTTAGCAATGGCTCTTGCCTCAAAGAGCAAGTGATGATGAAACCTAAGGAAGAAAGAAAACTTGGGTGTTGCGTGAAATAAAAAAAAGACAGGCAATTCTGAAATTTGTTATCTAAGATTAAGCTGTAATTGACTTAGCAATGGCTCTTGCCTCAAAGAGCAAGTGATGATGAAACCTAAGGAAGAAAGAAAACTTGGGTGTTATTACGTGAAATAAGAAAAGACAGGCGGGGGGTGAAAGCCATTTAAACATTGCGATGCCTCCCAGGCCGTGAATTTATGTGAAAATGAACCTTAATTGAAAATTTAAAGGTGAATTATTAGCAGCTACTTACCAAGAAAAAAGATCAGCACTTTGATGGTTACATATAAAAAAAAATCCATGGGTGGATGTTACAGCAAGGCTTGCATATGTGATGAAGTATCTTAAGAGAGTCTGTAAAGTAAAACCGGATAAGAAATTATTCCTAAGCCTCAGTAAGTGGTGTATTGACCCCTCCGTACAAAGAGGAATGTGACAGGAAGGCGTACAGGGTTTTAATACTTGGAAAGGTTTATGATCAGGTTTTGAGTGAAAAAAAGTAAAACATATAGCATGAGGATTCACAAAAGCATAGGAGGGTAAATAAATAAATAACCGCAATGATAAAGCCATGCAAAATGTTCCTAAGTAAAGAGAAAAGGTAAGCAAGGTGATCATAATCCAAGAGAAAGTAGATAATTGTATTAAACAATTCGCGTCATCTATTAGATTTCATTCAATGATTCTTTAAAAGGTCAACGATGTGGTTCTATCTCCCAACGCAATATCAAACAAGGATTTTATAGAAAAAATATCGAAAATCTGCCACCCGTCATCTCTGAAAATTCACAACAGGGAGAAGATCCAAGCTACAAATAAAGACATCGTGTTTAAATGGTCCCGGTGACACATTCATCCCCGGTCATTTCCCCCTTTACGAAATCCAATAAAATCATCAGTGGTGGACTGAGGCGTTTGTCCATCTAAAACCAATTTAACCGAGCAGAAGGGTTCGCCAGGCCGTGAAGGGCTTACTAATACGGATAATAGCAAGAAGTCTGCCCTGTGAGAGGGGGGCGAGGGAGAACTGACGCCTGGCAGTAGCAGGGGACATTTCTCCAGAGAGGGAGAGGAAGATTAGTAATTAACCAGAACGATTCATAATGTATGGATCATAAAACGAACAAGAATCAGACATCATAAAACGTTTAAAGCTACAAAAAATCCGAGGAAAATTTAATTGATTAGATCAGATCCAATATTGTTAAGACCAATCCTTTAAGATGCCGAAGTTACATCCTTTAAAAAACTAATCTGACTAAAAATACACTGCCTTCGCAATGCTAAATGCTATATAAAAATGACATTATTTCCTTGTAAACTGTGAACCAAAGTATGGAGGAGGTCACAGAGAATTAAAAGACCCAAATAGAATTAATCTGTCTCAGGTTTCTTATTTCGGATTTCCCGCCATATGTACCTTTATTCTTTATCCTCTAATGACTATCTGAAAGTCGGATGAGTCACGATGGAAAGAAAGAGGGATAGATCTTTATGCACACTTCATGCAGTGTATGTTGATAACATGACAGCATTGCTATACTGTAAATCGTGGCTCAGAGGAGGAAGATTAGGCACTCATAAATTTCTACCAAAATTAAAAAGACTCGGCCTTATCTTCTGCGTTGTTCAAGTTGGCGCACTTTAAAATGCAGATAGGACAATAATTAACTGGCCTGGGAGCTTAGTTAAAGAATTCTCTAGCGAATCAAGAATGGAAAGTAGAGTTAAGACCTCCGATCGCCAAATGGTATATTGCTTGCTGACAGTTTTTTCCACCTTCATTCCGCTTTAAATTTCATAGTCTAAAGTAAAAGGACCTAGAATACTAGATGTCTTGGGAAATTAGAAGAAAGCGGAACTTCAACAAACCCAAGCTCTAATCAATAAAAATTTTCTTATCGATATCACAAAATACCTCTTTCGACTATTTCAAACCAACATCCCAGTCGTACATCACCTTCTTTTTATGTGCAAGGATGTCGTTCTGCTAGAGAGGTTACCATTAAAAAAAATCAGTAGCATGAAGGATCCATATGGTATAAGGAAAAGAATGCCATGAATTATGAATTCTACAGGATCAGTACTTACGTCTTTAGACATTTTTATCTTGTTGGAATTTGGGAAACTACGAATCAAATGAGATCAAGCGTTAGAGAACTAAATGACCATAGGAAGCGATAACTTAATTTTCTTTAGTCTAGTTATTAACGAGAAATCATTTTCAGGATCTATAAAAAACTAGAGAAATTTTCAGTGGGAATTATGATTTTTCAAGCGAAATATTTTGATAACCAATGTTTATACAAGTTTACTATAGGAGTTATTCATTCTCATGTAAAAATTAATTACCTTATACAGTAAGTCCCATATTTACTTTTCTGAAACATTTTGTATTTCTTTCAATGTAAATATAAACATACACAAGGCAAAGGAATGAAAGAAAACTGATATTAACAAACATTATAATCGAACTGGAGAACTAACTAATATCACGGTACTGGATTATGTCTTCTAATATGCGAGTTCTTAATTACAGACGTAATAAAAACTATAATACACATGAAAAATATAATACACATGAAGACACCTTTTACCAGTGAAATATGTAGCCTGAGATACGAAAGAGCTGAACTTGGTTCCTATAAAAGCCTTCGTGCGAACATTTCCACAAGTCAGTATTTTTTTGGGGGCTGGCATTTTGGGTAACACGTAGATCTGAAATCAGTAAAGAGCAAGGCTGAAAAAGGTGTGACGGAGTGTGGCAAGTGTACGTAACAGCTAATAATCACATGTCATGGAAACATTCCGCCCTCACGCTAGGAAGGAATCCCGCACACGAATTCTGCGTGACCGGTTTGGCCATAATTTAATTCATGGAGAGACAGTTTCTTGCGCCAGTGAATATTTGAATAATTTACGGATTAAGTGATTTAGATCACAGAATAAGAAGAATGGAGGGAATTTTACTTCTAGCATACGTTTAATAATAAAAAAAAAATATGAACGTGCTATTAGAGTTACCAACAATGACATGGGTAAATTGAATGATATACTAACGTTTGATGTAATCTGCGATGGATAACAAAGAAACAGCTTGAGTTTGACGTTATTTATTGAAACAAAAACAAGTCAAGAAAGGAACTGCATGCGAGCGAAGGCCGTATGTTACAGATACTGGTTGAAAACGCCAAGCGAAAGTTTTGTAAATTACTACATGTTGCAAAATTCAAGTAGTGAGAGTGAGGAGCACATCGAGGTTATCTGAGCAACCCTAGCACAGAACCTGATGAAATATGGACTAAACTATGATTTGAGGGAATAGGCCTTGAAAGATTGAGGAAAAGACATCAGTTGCCTCATAAAGATACTTAAGAGGATATCATCTCCTGTAATTAATTGTTTGAGTTTTGTTATACGATTTACCATTAGCAAGTCCAGCGTTATTTGATTTTTGGGTAAATTAACTCATCGTTACGTTAAAAAGAATAGAATTTATTTGTAAATTACAATTTCCAGCCATGGTCTTGATTTTATTTTTCTGGTTGTGACTATTAATCCCTCAGGACTTTCAAAATCCTATTGCCATCACTACTGACTGACATCATGGGTCAAGATATACATATACATATATATATATATATATATATATATATATATATATATATATATATATATATATATATATATATATACTATATAATATATATATAATAAGTGAGGAAAATTACAATTTTATATATATATACAGAAGAACTACTGATGCAAAGGAATTAGGAAACGTGTGACTTTTTAAATCAGGCTATATCATAAGCACTGTGCATAAAATCTTCAAAATTATTACAAAGTCTTACTACCTTCTTACCCAAACGGCTGTAATGACAGGGGCAAAAGATATGCAAGTTATCGTGTCTCTGTGATTGCAAGCAAGTCAAAACTTATGGGACCCTCACATCCAATGATAAATATACTATCCTGACGATATATATGAAAAGGTTTGATTTAGTACATAATACTATTATCAAGCCGTTTATTTAAGGAACAAGTAACTTCAATTTCAGCTGAGATTTGCCACAAAAGACAATTTCAGGATCAGGGATAGAGTTACATGAATTCACCTGTTTAGTCAGTTGGTAATACATTGATAACTAGCTTGAAATCATAAATTTCCCATCCGGAAGAATATTGGTGTTAGATATGAGTGTTGATATTTTCTTTTGCTAATTGAACAAATGTTAATATTAACAGAATTAGCAAGCTAGGTTTATTTGAGCTCTATTGCAAAATTATTTACCTCAGATTTTCCGTGAATATTATTCTGTATGTAAATGTTTCGAGAAGGCAATCATTTAGAATCATTTTGTTAAGAAAAGTGAAAAAACTTTGTAAAAAAGGGCTATAAAAGGATAACGGGTTGTCAACGTCAGTCTTTTACGACAACTCAAAATTATGAGTGTTTGAATTATTCATATAAAGGCGGCAGTAGGCAATGGTTCAGCAAACCGCGGAACTTAAAAAAATGCTCTTCCGAGAAACGTGTCGTCGTTAAATACTATAGGAGGATTATATGTAAGGAAGCTATGTATGTTCTTGTGCATTTATTTGTGAGAAAGCAATGTTAGTCTGATCAGTAAGTATTATTTTGCCATTCATATATATAACGATCTATCAATTCTTTGACCCTGCAACAAACAACCAAATATGTTTTAAAACATAGCGCCTGTGTTAAATCTTTTTTGGGTACTTATGAATTACAACGTGATTCTGCATCACTAATCGTCGAGTAGAACACTGAAGTAAACTTAGTTGTGGAACTTTTGAGACATTCATCTAAAACAAGTTTTAGGTAAATACATCAAAAACTAATTCTTTTCACACAGAGAAGAATATATTCAAGCATGAATATGCATGCGCATAAATTCTCTTGTTTTTGCCTCTCGTTTAGGGTATGCAACGATTTTTACACATAAATATGATTTGACTGCATAGCCTTACAGTAGTACGTACAGTAGATAAAAAGTGAACCATTGATAGAATATTCAATCAGAAATGTTAAAGATGTGTGCCATGAGCTAGTATCTGTTGCTTTGCACAAACACACATAAACGCACACGCTGACTTTTATAAATATAAATAAATTATATATATATAATATATATATATATATATATATATATATATATATATATATATATATATATATATATATATATATATATATATATATATATATATATATATATATATATATATATATATATATATATATATATATATATATATATATATATATATATATATATATATATATATATATATATATATATATATATATATATATATATATATTACCTGTATATATATATATATATAAATAAGTGTTGAATGGATTATTTCACCGGCTGACACAGGACCCCGATCCAGAAAAGGATTTTGACAAAGGAAAATCTATTTCGGGGAGGGCCGTGTCACCCAGTGAAATAATCCATTCAGCACTTATTTCTAAATAATTCCGTTGCTAGATACCAGAGAAAAGCTAAATGTAAAGCTGGGGTTACTACCCCCAGAGCGAGCTCCCAGAAATGGAGTTGTATATGGTAAAGGGTGAGATTGTCACAATCACGGGACCCTGCCCTATAAAGATTCCCAATGTCAAAAGTCCCAACGAGAGAGGTGCCGATACAAGCCCATGCACTACTCGCGGACTGTACACAAGGCAACACTAGTCGCATTCCATGTTAGCACCCACCCCACTAGAATGATGTTTACCATGGGAGGGAGAGAATGGAAAAACAGGGGTGGGTATATATATATATATATATATATAAACCTCACCTCACTTGTACGTTATCGTCACCGTACTAGTAAGAAGCATAAAGACACGTATTCCATTCATGCTGGTTTTATCATTATAAAATTAATAATTTGGCTACAGACACAACCTATATCCATTTCAACAACCAATCAACGAAACGCCAGATGCAGTGACGCTTTCTCTAATATAAAAAAATCTACCCGACATCTGCGTTCTGAGTATATTCTTGGATTCAGACGGAAATCAAGGCCAGCCTCAGGCTCTGACGTAACGTGCAACTTCGACAGTTATTGGAACTGTCATCTGCCACTGCTCGCGCCGGTGAGGGACAGCCGGGACCTGGCTGACAGCTCTCTGTCGATAATCGTGGGCCTATTCCCGCCGCTCCCTCGGTCCCTCATACTTGTCTCAAAGGAACCCTCGAGTACTATTCGACGCTGACAGGCATTTCTTACTTCTTACGCTGGGTACGGATGTAAATCTAACAAAATATGCTGTATGAACTTTGACAAATAGTATTTTTCTCACTATACAACTATGTATAACCAAAAATTCAACAGTATGCGCAGATCTAGTTCTCCAAATGACGGAGAGTAATCTTCCATACAATCACGAATTGTTCTCCTTTTTGCTAAATCATTACTTTGCTATTTACAAACTAAGTATGTATAGCACTTTCATTCCGTTTCTCGATGACTCTATACATGTTAAAGCATAATTAATCCAGAAAACACGTTATTTCTGAAGAAATACTAAAACCTCAGAACCTGAGGCATGGAAAAGTTAAAAGAATGTTAAAAAAAATGTAACTACACTTCTTATTTAGTATGTCAAAATAATGGATGATGAATTCCAATAATTATCACATTGTGAGCATGTCGCTTATGGCTGTAAATGGCTAGGTTAATTTATATTAATATAGGAGTGAACATAAGCAGAAACAATTCAACTTTTGGAATAATGAGGTTAGGTGAAGGAATAAATGTTAATATTACATTGGAGAAAGTTTTCCTAGTAGTCTAGAAGAAAATGTCTACTTAATATTTACTGGTAAATAATTGAATATTAATTATTGTATATTATTATGTAATAGTATTATACACGGAAAATATCTATCATATTAAATAGCTTCTTTTCTAGAGGGGAGTCAGATGCAATAAAGGTTTTTGCTGAAAACATTTCAGACATGGTATTTTTGCATATAGTTCATAAATAGATCTCGGTGGAAAACAGTGAAAATATATATATATATATATATATATATATATATATATATATATATATATATATATATATATATATATATATATATATATATATATATATATATATAATCAGTCAGCTGCAAACGTCCATTAATATCAATTCGCTCTACCTCGGAAATAATATATTTTCATATATGTTACCGAAGGGTAATTTTTTAGTTGATAATAAGTTCGTCGTCTCGTGGGTTCGAACCAGCGACAAATGCACTACACAGTTAGCATGGCAGAGGTGGGTGGATATCGTCTCTAATACAAACACCTGAGTTCGACGGGCGATTTGTATATGGGAGACGATATCCACTTATACCTCACTTGCTGGCTGCGTGGGTTAAGCGTCCACTGTAGTCCTGAGTTCTTGTCCTTCACTGGTTCGAGCCCACAAGACTAAGAACTTATTATCAACTAAAAATTCCCCTTCGGTAACATATATGAAAATATATTATTTCGAGTAGAGCGAATTGGATATTAAGGACGTTTGCAGCTTACTGATTGTATATGAATCACAGTGATGTGATAAAAGTCATAATGTGGCTGCGTGTGACAAACGCACTACACTGTTAGCATGGCAGAGGTGGGTGGATATCGTCTTTAATACAAACGCCTGAGTTCGACGGGCGATTTGTATATGGGAGACGATATCCACTTATACCTCACTTGCTGGCTGCGTGGGTTAAGCGTCCACTGTAGTCCTGAGTTCTTGTCCTTCGCTGGTTCGAGCCCATGAGACGACGAACTTATTATCAACAAAAAAACTACCCTTCAGTAACATATATGAAAATATATTATTTCCGAGGTAGAGCGAATTGGATATTAAAGGACGTTTGCAGCTTACTAATTGTACATGAATCACGGTGATGTGATAAAAGTCATATATATATATATATATATATATATATATATATATATATATATATTCAAATGAACAGCGAGAACGTGGATACTCACTTGAAAGACCGATGTTCTGTTGCGATGTGTCAGAAATACACACACACACATATATATGTATATATATATATATATATATATATATATATATATATATATATATATATATATATATATATATATATATATATATATATATATATATATATATATATATATATATATATATATATATATATATATATATATTATAAATATTACTGCTGTTCACCCTCAACGTATTTCTTTGTAGTAATATCAGATGAACCAAGGCAGGAAGGACGGGTGTTGTAGCCAGTTCAAATTTTAACGTTCGCATGTAGGAAAGAACTCAGTAGTGTTAGGCATTTCACCCCACAGAAAATTTCCATATCCAACCTTAAGATAGGTGGTCTTAAGGCTTTTTCTACCTGTCCTCTTTTGGCGAATGTTTTTGACAAAACTTAGACGTCCCCAGGACATGAATGCATGCCCTGTTTGACCCAGCGCCGGTCAGACAAGGAGAAGAGAGAGATCTGAACTGTCGCAGAGATCAGACGTCTTTTGGTCTCTCCGCTCTTTGTCTATTATTTTCTATTAGTGAATGGGGAAGTGAAGAATTATTCTCCAGAACTTCCGATCGTCCGTTGTAGGCGCAGCAACGCTTCGTCCAAGGTAAAGTCTGTGGTTTTGCTCAAAATTTCGTCCATTACTTATCTTCGTCTGTATTTCCAACTTCTTTTGTTTCATCCTCCAGCCACCACTTACGGTATATGCTGTTACGAAGTCTAGATTAAGCCAAGTTATTATCTGATTAGCTTCAACCACTTTATTCCAGTAAAAGTAACTAGGACTTAGGGTAAGCAAGGCATTTTAATTCTCTATGCACTCTTTGTGTCTCGGGTCCATTGTTTGGAAGAACCGTTGCGTTTTGTATTTAATACCATCTTAATGAGTAGAGATTTTTCCTGCCTCCGCAGTTGGTGACGTTTATCATAAAGTCTTTATTCCTTGAATATTCTTTGTTAAGGTTAATTACCCTTAACTGGCGACCTTTAGTTAATTAACGACTGTCTTTGAAATTCGTGGCTTCAAGTGACAGGTTACACGTGTTCTTGGCATGCAGGGCCATGAAAAAATATGTAAATCAAGTAATAAACTGATCAGCCAAGATGCACTCGTAACAATATATATATATATATATATATATATATATATATATATATATATATATATATATATATATATATATATATATATATATATATATTATAAACTTTATCACTTACAAATTGTTCTTCATATTAATGCAATTACTAACAGGACCCCTGAATAAATAACTCCGTTAGAGTCAGATACAATAAAGGTTTTCCTGAAAACATTTCAGACATGGTATTTTTGCATACAGTTCATTTACAGATCGTGGTGGAAAACAGTGGAGGCCTGTCTATATTTTCTGGAGGAATTTACATCTCTCTGGGCAAAATTATAAACCTTTTTTTTTGATGGTGTTTCATTTGGATTTATGTACGTTAAAGTCAAATCCTAATCACGGTGGCTTTTCTGTGCATATTTACATTTTCTTCCTGAAGCATCTCTGCAGGAATTTTTTATTATTTTACAAAGATATTTTTTTACCTAAAGCACATTTTTTTCATTACTTTTTCCTCCCATTTAAATGATGGATTGGAATATCGGTATACGTGAAAAATGAGGCAATAACCTAAGTAAGTTTTAAGAGGTTGCTTTTTGATTTTCCATCAACTTTTCTCTTTATCTCATATATATATATATATATATATATATATATACTATCAGCACGTTAGATGAAGGATCATTCCATTATTCCTTTTCAAGGTACTTTATTGTTGCTGCGACGTTTCAGGACTAAAGTCCCATTTTCAAGCTATAAAAATAAAAGTTAAAAGTTAAAATAAAAACTCGGACTAAAATTAAGTAAAAAAAAAAAAACTTTATACATATATACAAATAATATAAAAAAAAAGTACAAAGGATAGGAACTACCATAAGGTGCTGAAGGCTGTTGACTATTCGGGCCAGGTTCAGCTTCGACTTAAACTCACGAGAGATACAGAGGTGTTGAGGAAGACTGGGTGTTTAACTGTGGAACTAGTTGTTTAATAAAAGAGTGTTTCCAAGATTGCTAAATATTGTTCGTTAGGAGTTTGGCCTATAATTTTAAAATCTTTGTAGTTTATGTCATATTTGCATTTCTTTGCATGTTCTCGTATACATGAAAATTCAGGATTAGTCAATTTGACGCCTGTTCGATAGCTAACGCCTCGATGAGAGTCAATCTCACTTTGAGTAACCTCCGTGTGGAAGCCGACGTACTTCCCAAGATTACATCTAGGGCAATTAAATAAATATACGACTCCTGCTTCATTAGTGGATCAGTTTCTCCTTATGTTTAAACAGAGATCTAATACTCATTGGACTTGCAGGGTATTAGCTTTAATTCAATGGCATTAAAAATTTCTCGACTAACAACTTCAATTCACGATAGAAATTTAGGTCATGAATAAATGGGACACTTGCATATAATCGTAATTTTGGTAAGATTTTAATTTTAGGATGGAAGATATTGTTTAAAAATTTGCTGAGGTGTTTATAAAAAAGTTTGGATGGAAAGCAGTTGTCAGTGAAATATTGGTGGAGATAAGTTATTTCACTGTGAAAAAGATTCCAATTAGACGTTATGTTAAAAGCCCTATGAAGAGCGTAGACATGGAGTTTAGTTTAAAATTATAAAAGCAGTTACTATAAAAATTTGAGCCCAGGCCGGTAAATATTTTCTTTCTAAAAACCGTTGTTAAAATGATCATTATGTTTAAAAACTGTTACATCTAAAATGGCGATTTTCATTTTCATATTCAATAGTAAAATTAATATTAGATGTACTTTATTGGCATAATCAAGAAATTTGTCAGCTTGATCTTTATCTCTGAACAGCAAAAAAGTATCATCCACGTACCTACTATAAAATAAGGGATGGTAGGCCAAGGACAATCGTCAGTATGCGCTCCTCCAGGGCACATAAAAAATTTTCAAAGTGGGACCCAAAGGGGATCCATCGCCAACCATCAACCTGAATGTAGCCAAGATGCAAAGGCTGTGTCCTGCACAGCGAGCTCAGCAATTTTCTAAAATCCGTGAGTTAAAATTATTAAAAGTGGCATCTGGGTCAGTAAAAATACGGCTAATAATAATGTCAATGGTTTCTTCTACCATACATTAGTAAAAAGAGACTCACATCCATGCTAACCATAAATAAATCTGAATCCTGGGGTAAAATTTTTGCTCGAGCTCGCTGTGCAGGACACAGCCTTTGTTTTTAACGGTAAAGCCTACATTCAGGTTGATGGTATGGCGATGGGATCCCCTTTGGGTCCCACCTTTGCAAACATTTTTATGTGCTCCTGGAGGACCATCTGAATAAATCCTTTGGCCTACCATCCCTTTTTTATAGTCAGGTACGTGGATGATACTTTTTGCTGTTCAGAGATAAAGATCAAGCTGACAAATTTCTTGATTATGCCAATAAAGATCCTAATATTAATTTTTTGAATATGAAAATGAAAATAAGCTGCCATTTTTAGATGTAACATTTTTAAACATAATGATCATTTTACACCACGGTTTTTAGAAAAAAACTTTTACCGGCCTGGCTCAAATTTTTATAGTAACTTTTATAATTTTAAACTAAACTCCATGTCTACGCTCTTTCATAGGGCTTTAACAAACGTCTAATTGGAATCTTTTCATTTGTGAAATAACTTATCTCACCAATAAATCAATGACAACTGCTTTCCATCCAAACTTTTTATAAACACCTCAGCAAATTTTTAAACAATATCTTCCATCCTAAAATTAAAATACCTACAGTACCAAAATTACGATTATATGCAAGTGTCCCATTTATTCATGACCTAAATTTCTATCGTGAATTGAAGTTGTTAGTCGAGAAATTTTTACCTCTTGAATTAAAGCTAATACCCTGCAACCCAATTTTTTAGATCTCTGTTTAAACATAAGATAACTTTTAATGACCTAAGTCGTATATTTATTTTGCCCAGATGTAATCTTGGGAAGTCCTCCACATTTAAAAGTGATTGGACTCTCATCGAGGCGGAACAGGCGTCAAATTGACTAATCCTGAATTTTCATGTATGCAAAAAATGCAAATATGACATAAACTACAAAGATTTGATTATAGGCCAAACTCCTTTAACAATATTTAGCAATCTTGCACTCTTTATTAAACAACTAGTTCCACAGTTAACTTTCTTCCTCAACACCTCTGTATCTCTCATGAGTTTAAGTCGAAGCTGAACCCGGCCCGAATAGTACTCAGGTCTGTGCCTTCAGCACCTTATGGTATTACTCCTCCCTATCCTTTGTACTTTTTTATATTATTTGTATATATGTATAAAGTTTTTTTTTTTAATTTTTTAGTCCGAGTTTTTAGTTTAACTTTTAACTTTTATTTTTATAGCTTGAAAATGGGACTTTAGTCCTGAAACACACAGCAACAATAAAGTACCTTGAAAAGGAATAATGGAATGATCCTTCACCCTAACGTGCTGATGTCTACCATTGATAGAACCCCTCTCAATCCTCACTATATATATATATATATATATATATATATATATATACACACACACAAACACATACACATATATATATATATATATATATATATTTAGATATATATATATATATATATATATATATATATATATATATATATATATATATATATATATATATATATATATATATATATATATATATATATATATATATATATATATATATATATATATATATATATATATATATGAGTATTAGATCTCTGTTTAAACATAAGGAGAAACTCGATCCAGTAATGACCTCAGGAGTCGTATATTTATTTAATTGCCTAGATGTAATCTTGGAAAGTACGTCGGCTCCACACGGAGGTTACTCAAAGTGAGATTGGACTCTCATCGAGGGTTAGCTATCGAACAGGCGTCAAATTGACTAATCCTGAATTTTCATGTATACGAGAACATGCAAAGAAATGCAAATATGACATAAACTACAAAGATTTTAAAATTATAGGCCAAACTCCTAACGAACAATATTTAGCAATCTTGGAAACACTCTTTATTAAACAACTAGTTCCACAGTTAAACACCCAGTCTTCCTCAACACCTCTGTATCTCTCGTGAGTTTAAGTCGAAGCTGAACCCGGCCCGAATTGTCACTCGGTCTGTGCCTTCAGCACCTTATGGTAGTTACTCCTCCCTATCCTTTGTACTTTACTTTTATATTATTTGTATATATGTATAAAGTTTTTTTTTTTACTCAATTTTAGTCCGAGTTTTTATTTTAACTTTTAACTTCTATTTTTATAGCTTGAAAATGGGACTTTAGTCCCGAAACGTCACAACAACAATAAAGTACCTTGAAAAGGAATAATGGAATGATCCTTCACTCTAACCTGCTGATATATATATATATATATATATATATATATATATATATATATATATATATATATATATATATATATATATTAAAATATATATATATATATATATATATATATATATATATAGGATATATATATATATATATATATATATATATATATATATATATATATATATATATATATATATATATATATATATATATATATATATATATATATATATATATATATATTATTAAAATGAATATATATATATAGAACGTGGACTCTCACTTGAAGGACCGATATTATATCTATCGATGTGAGCAGAAATATATATATATATATATATATATATATATATATATATATATATATATATATATATATATATATATATATAACTATATCATAATATATATATATAACATATATATAAATATATATATATATATATATATATATATATATATATATATATATATATACATATATATATATATATATATATATATATATATATATATATATATATATATATATATATATATATATATATATATATATATATATATATATATATACATACATACATACATACATATATATATATATATATATATATATATATATATATATATATATATATATATATATATATATATATATATATATATATATATATATATATATATATATATATATATATAAAACAAACATCTTTTACATACACAGATTCACATAGAATATAGGACCTAACATCTTTCTTCTATACTTCCTTTCTCTATAATTGAGCGTGTGCAACGTGTTGTGATCGTTGGCCATTTAAACTGTCAATAAGGGTTGTCGTCGCCGAACTGAGTTGAACTGATTAACACTCTCCGCTTCAGCAACCAACGGTGAAGGTAGATTATTCACATCGGAATTCGATAATGTAGATTCCTACCGGCAGCTCGCCTTCCCTTAACAAACTAGTTTGGAGGATTAAACCGTAATATTGGTTGTAGCTGTTCCACGGTTATCCTATGCGAGTTTCTACTTTTATATTCAAATGCTTAGGTTTTAACCACATGCCAAATGAAAAATTGTTTTATCAAAATCATATTCTAATGCTAAGGTTTCAACCATATAACAATTGATAAAATTATTTTATTAAAACATTATTCAGATGATAAGGTTTCATACTTATAACAAATGACAAAATTATTTGATGAAAATGATATTCAAAGACTTAGGTTTCAACCATATAACAACAGACAAAATTGTTTTATTAAAATTATATCAAAATCCTAAAATTTCAGCCATATAACAAATGACAAAACTGTCTTATTAAAATTATAAGTTGCTCATAGAAGAATTTAAGTGCCACATCAGCAATTCAAGATCATTAATGATACAGCAACTCAAGGTAACTATAATGTTAAAGAAATGATATCTAATGGAAACTCCAACACCTTTGGGAGAGTATTATCGATTCGGTCTTTCTTACACTACACGGGGGAAACAGCTACAGCCCCTCATATGATTTTATTTTTTTATATTAAACAGTGTTTCTAAAGGAAACACCAAATGTATAGTAAAAATTTTTAAAATATGTACATATTTTTGGGGGGATATTCATACAGTCATTGCTACTTGGCTCTATTTAGTGAGAAATAGATTAGATATTACAAAATGCTCCTTGCTATATCAAAAATGAACAAAGCAAAACCTTGAAATCTAGTTAATAAATATTTGTGAGCATTTTCGGACCATATGCATATGGCAAAGCAAAGCTGTACATACCTAATTGCAACTCCTTTTTAGTCTCCGTATATTGCAAGTACGAAAGTGGAGCTCCAATTTATAGATGAGTTAAAAAAATATGAAAAAAGTGCTCCAAAAAGTGAAATGAAAAGAAAAATTTGATAAAATTTTCTATTGTGGCATAGGATTATATGACAGAAAAAATATTACTTTAACAATGTAGAAGTTTAATATGGTCAGGGCAGTATGCTAACTGAAAGAGTATGACTTCTATTTCATTTTTTTTATTGTCAGGAATCATTGATTATACGTTGCTAGAAAAGCACCCGAGTAAGGTTCACCACGACACAGATTATCAGGGTATTCATATTGCTGCAAATTTATGGTAGACCTCTATTATTATTATCAATATTCAAAAGATGAACCCTCTTTATATGGAACAAGCCCACAGGGGCCACTGACTTGAAATTCAAGCTTCCAAAGAGTATGGTGTTCATTCGAAAGAAATAACAGAAGGTATTGGGAAACAGGCAATCTCTTATGCGAGACTTGAGAATAATTGTTTAATTAAACTATTATATAATCAGTTGCTTTCCAATGCCGGAAATTTAGAACAATGAATTAAGATGGAGAGCAAAGTCTTATAAAGGAAGTTTGCCTGTCTATTAACTGATTCGAACGTACAGCGAATAATGATATGAAATAATCTTTAGTTCATCAGAGAGGATGAAAAGCATTCTAAGACAAAAAGGATATCCAGCTGATCTTATCTTCTGGAAGTCATACTCTTGATGGAAAGCTATAACTGCATGAAGATTAAAAACATTGAAAATATAATTACGCCCATCTAATTATGAATAAATGTTGGCAAAATTGAGGCAATTACTGAAAAAAATATTCTTGAGATATTCGATCTTGCAGTTATTTGACACAAGGAAAAGCAAAATCGTTTAAAAATTAACATATAAGGCCAAATAAAAAGGACTGTAACAAATCACACAAAAACTTTGGTAATGTTATGAGGCACATTATGAAATTTTTGTCATACAAAGGAGATAGTGGCAATATTTACTTTTTAGTGTAGTAACAAGTTTAAAGATAAGTAAATAAATGACGTTGTAGACTTATACGTTTTTGGCAAACGAAGAATTCCATAAAAACAGGAAGATAGTATAAGGTAGGGTACACATAACAAAATAGTTATAGTTACACATGCGAATGAAGACATATCATCCATCGTACTATAGAAATGGTATAAGAATGGGGACCTGGCCAGAACCGTTGGCGGACATCAAATCAAACTAATGGCACTAGAAAGTTTATCCTTACGTCCTGGTATTGACACCAAATGAGAACTTCTAACACAGCAGAAACTGGTACTCAGTGCCGAGAAGTCGACAAAAATTTATTGTGCAAAATAACATAACTCAGATTAATTCAAAAAGAATGAAACGATGCAAGGAATATACCGAATCTGATCTCAAGTATTTGTGATCCAAAGTTACACATGCCTCCGTATTCCAGTGATCAACAGTTTAACTGTAAAAAATTATCTAAATTTTCGATATTTCTTTCCAAATTACAGAAATATTTTCGAGGGCAGAAGACACAAAGCGTTGAATATTCATGATGAGAATATTTTGATTTCAATCTCCGGATTAAAAGACAAATTTGATAGAGGACCAGATATTTTCTCATTTCATTCGAAGTTTTCATCTTCTTTTTCCCAAAGTTTTAACGACTTCTTACCCAATCTCTTTCCCAGCTTTTTGCATGACTTCCTCTCCTGGGTAAGAGGGAGCACGAGCAGGCATCCTGGGAAAGAGAAGCGGAGCGGGAGAGAGCGAGAGGGTCGGGTGACCTTTGAGGAAGATCTTAAGAGTTAGCAAAACAGTCCTTCGGGCTCTTTTCATCGCCAACCGAGCGCATATGTCAGGGCGTCGCGATCAGTGCTTCCTGACAGTTTTGACGTCATGGGAAGAAATAAACTCTGGGAAGTCCCCTAAACGGATTTGTGTGGATTTTCGCTTGACTTGCTTTCTTCGCTTCGCTCGGTGTCTGAGTCCTTGATGTGAACCATTTATTTATGTGCTTTTGCAAATGTTGATAACTTTTTAGACAACAGAGGCGACCGAAAACTATCCTTAACAGGTCAAGGTATCTCTTGTTTTATGTTTTTCACAGCTGGTCACTTAATATAAAGGAAATTCATTTATATAAGGACATCCAAAGAAACCCAAAAATATTCATGATTCAAAATAAAACACCATGATTTTTTATGAAACACTAAAAGGATGTTCTTCTAACAACTCTAATATAACCACGTCCATAGTATGATAAGTAAAAATATTTCGAACTTAATAAATCTCGCAAACAATCTACAATGTAGGCCAATCCACAGTAAGTACCATGGAACCTACAGTTCTAACCTTCTTGAAATTATTCATGATTTTATATCACACTTATAACCAGTATCACACCTTTTAATTTTTACTAAAACCCAGTTAATTGTGATTCAGCAATTTTCATGGGATCTTAGTGTGATATCCTACGGAGAAAAATAAAGAGCTTGGCAAATAATGCTGTTAATGCTGATTTTTTCTATTTTACATTTTTGTTCTTTTCCTCTCCCCTCGCAGCAGTCTCATCTCGGATGATGATAGAACGAATCCCATCTAGAATATATTAGTGACGCCTTCTGAGTCTGACGGTCGCCATAGTAACAGCCATCAGGAGACGTTATTCGATTTTTCTCCTGATTGAAGGAGACTAGTATTCAATTGGCTACGGAACTTTTTTGACTTCGAAGGATGGATAATGACATTTCCCCATTTGCCGCCTCTTCTTTGTTGAGAAAATCAAATATTCGCCCTAAGCTTATTGCTTTGCAGAGGATCACGTCTTGATTTTCCAAACATGTTTTCAAGAAGGATCGTCCTCGCGTTTGCAGTAGGCATTGCATAGCTGGTACCTTGTAAAGCTCGTCAGCATTGCTCGTTGTTTACTACTACTACTACTACTACTACTACTACTACTACTACTACTAATAATAATAATAATAATAATAATAATAATAATAATAATAATAATAATAATAAATCTGATTTCTTCAGAAACAGTTGCTTCAAATAACAGGAGGTCGTCTACAAGCCAAGATGAAAGTGAAATGGAATATAATGGCAAATAATGACTATTTGAAAGTGTACGGATTGAAATGAATATACTGCATATTAAGAACTTTAAGGAGGGAAAACAGGCCGAAATAAAGAGAAGTAATTACGTAGAAAAAAGCTTAAAGAGTAAATAGATTTAGAATAAAGGAAAGCAGTCCCTTTATCATTGCAATAAATTTCTTGATTTCCTGAGAAACGATAATACAAGAAAAGCGCTTTTGAACTATTCAGAGAGGTTAATATAAATTTGAGAATTCTTGTATAAATGAGTTTTCAGAAAATGTGGAGGGCAATCTAGAGGAATACGGGTAAAAAAGTCACAGGAAAAAAGTCACAGAAAAAAAAGTTACAGGAAAAAAAAGTCACAATAATCTTTCCTAGATAGCGACTCCCAAGGGTTTTAACCCGGTATGTGTTCACCTTTGCAGCGTGTTTAGTACAAACCCGTTGGGGATTTTCCTCTAACCCGGTACATATCCACTTTTGCGGAGTGTTTAGGACAAGATATATTTTGAATTTTTCCCCTGTGACTTTATTACTGGCCACCATAAATTAATGTGGCTTTTCTTCCTGTGACTTTTTTTCCTACCCAAATTTGTGACTTTTTCCTGTGACATTTTTTCCTGTGACTTTATTACCTGCCACCATCTAGAGGGTGAGAAAGGAAATGTCCGTAGATTTAATGACATTACAAATGAGGTATTGCTGTATTGAGGTGAAAGTCTGGTAGTAACTAAGATGTAAGGGACACTATTACTTTTCATACAAGCTGAAGTGAATGGAAGGATTTTGTTAGATGCATTAAGACAGGTGGTGTCAGCATTGAGAGTGGGAAATTAGTGCAGGTTTAGACAGGCAAGAAAGTACTGGTTATGGTACAGTTATATGAGAGGTTTGGAACTAAAGGAACAAGCTTATGTAGATCACCTGAGGCTACATGATTTCGAAGGTATTTTGTTAGGAGCAATTCAAAGTCAGAGAAAGCAAAGGAGATGTGGCATGATTAAGGGACAGCAAAATTATTTGTAAATGACGAGTAGAGTGGTAGATGATACACCGTTATCGAAGATCGTGGTGGTAAACTACAGGTGAGGTTTGAAGGAGTAAATTTATGAGAAGAAAACTTAAAACAGAATTACAGCAACGCTATGGTATTTATGATAACAAATGTACACCAGGAAGAAAAATCGATTATTATCAATTAATATGGGTGGTGGAAGAATAGTAAATGATTGATTTATATATACTGTATATTTGGGAGTATGTATATAAAGATGGTTTAAGTTAATTTGGCCATATGATGTACAGGCACACTTAACATGAACACACAACATCTCGTATATCCAGATAGTGAAAACTATAAGAAAATCATGTGTAATAAGTTAAAAACAAAGATAAAATCACAAGTGTGCAAAGACAGTGAGTAATATAGATAAAACTGAATATGTAGTAATGATAGTCATAGTGAACTCTCAATATTAGTAATACATTCGTGTCTGGGTGACACAAAAATACTTTAATTAGATAATTCTAAGTATGTTTAGGTATTATACAGAATAAGCACCTGCTTACTTCAAAAAACTAAATTAAAAATATTCACTGGTTATGCAGCTTATTAGAAACAAATATACAAGTAATTAAAAATATCTATAACCTTTTAAAAACTGGATATATCCACACCATTACCTAATAAAAAAAAGTATCATGGCACTGGGCGTAAATTCCTTATCCACTATTCGAAGAATACATCAACAATGTTGATTCTTGATCTGTGGCAGAGGCCTATAAACAAGAGAAACTGATCTACGGGCCTAACTCTTTTATATCTAGGAAAGAAAGATACAGTCGATTTCTGTGTAATATTACAAAATAACGGTTTCATACAACTCTGCTAAGCAAATATATATTTTATTTTGCTTTAATTATTTTCAGTTCTCCTCAGAAATATCCTACTTTCTATTTGATCTTGAACTTGCAATGCACAAATCCACTAGCCAAAAAACTCCCAGAGTTCACACACCCACACTCATGGCTTTTTCCAGGTTAGGCTTTTTTAGGAGTGTTCCAGATTAATAGCCCGAGAAGGACAATACAAGAATAAAATAACAAACGTATCAGTTTAAATCATGCGAGTACATTGCATCATAAAACGTATGAAGCAATAAAAAAAATTATGTAAATAATAAGCTAAGGGGATTGCAAAAATATAAAAAAATCAGTAACCTTTTACAATAACAGTCGTCCATAAACTTGTAACGTTTTTTCTCAAAAGAAAAACTTGTGAGAGAATAAAATATGCAAAGAAAGCTCTTTCTCAAGCCTTTGTTCCGATCCCCTCGTTGAAGATTTCAGAATTATTGACATTCTGATTCGCGTTCCCTTGCTCTACTGACTAGAAAGAATTCGCGGAAGCAGCTCCCCAGAGGAATCAATTCTTAAAACGCTGTGAGAGGAAAAGTGAGGGTTGCAGGCAAAGTCTCCATTAATTCGAGGGAAATCCTGGTTTCTCTGCAAACATTGAAGAGAACCAAATATTGACCAAAATAGAACCAAATGGGGAATGATGCCATCCAAAGATGATGAATGCATTTGTAATTTATTCTGTAATCGATAAAGAAACATTCTCACAGTGCGCTATCTAGGAACATCACGAATTCGTAACTAAGATTTAGCAATCTGTCATGTTGGTTATCTGCCTTTCCCTCGTAAAAACAAGACAAATCGACACTAAAATAAAGTAAAAGGATGTCGGCAACTGAAAAATTATTGTCATGATTTGAAAATGGGAAAGAAAGTGTTAAAGAAATCATTACCTATTATCGCCTCTGCTCCTAGGATAATGCAGTTTACTATGAAGTCTACATCAAGTGTTCTTATTTGCATCTTATACGTACTTATTATTATGTATATACACATGAAAAAAAAGAGAAAGTTACATTCGAACACACATGCAACTATATATATATATATATATATATATATATATATATATATATATATATATATATATATATATATATATATATATATATATATATATATATATATATATATATATATATATATATATATATATATATATATATATATATATATATATATTATATATACATTGTTACGTGTGGGTTTGGCTGATGAGTTTATTAAATAATTAATGTAATTTATGGGGCCCTGCTTTTTGCCAATGACACATGTAACTCGTCAATTAAAGCTAAAGTTAACCTCAAAGACAGACAATTACTTAATTGAATTACGTTGCCAGCTGGGGAACAACATATGGGATAATGGATTACTCTGCAACAAATGGATTACATCAAACCCCTTTACTTTCCAATTAGTCCCGACAATGAAAGAATGTGCGGTGATAGCGAGGAAATTACATGAACAATTAGTCAGTGCCTGACACAGTCAATTCCCCCCTTTCTTCAAGTAAAAAATATATAACAAGAGTGTCTACACTGGTAGATATCATACAAAGTTTCGTATTGGTAAAGGCTATTTCTCTTCCAAACAATGGGATCGAGACACAAGGCTGCCTGAAATTTATTTACTTAACTTTCCCAAATTCCTACTTACTGCACGGAAATAGCTTACACAGTTTCACTAGGCAATACTAATTATTCTTACACTAGACTTCATGAAAGGAATATGGTTATACCAGGTTCTCATAGATGGTGGCAAAGTGATGAAAACAAAAGTAATGGATGAAATACAGTGGAAGAATACTAGCAGACAGTAGATACTCATCAATCTTCAGACCTACCATTACGTGGTTTGCTTGCGCACTGCAACTGTTGATACGGTTTCTTGAGGAACAGGTATTTTCGGTTCACTAGTAAATAAGGCAGGAGAGGACAAAGGATAAAGTTGGTCTGAGCACAATGCATGCCCTTAGTCTCAAAGCTGAACTCTCTCTCCTGGCATCGGATCAGGCCAGGGCAAAGCTGTAGTCCTGGGCTGCTTGCTCGACGTTCGACCATAGCCCCAGGTAGTCTGAAAATTTGACAGAGACATCGCCGAATGCATAGGACAGAGTAAAAGGAAGCTTAAGACCACCTTCACTAGAGGTTACTTGGTAAATCCCTCCTTATGGGTTAGGCCCCTAATGCTAAACTATCCCTGCTAAAGACGTTATTTTTTGAAAAGCACGGCCTACGGGACTCGCTTGCATTCTACAGAGATTCTGTCCCGTCTTTATTAGATGGACATTCTTAGTAAAATAATGCAGAGAGGCCGAACAGTAGAATATTTATAAATATATATATATATATATATATATATATATATATATATATATATATATATATATATGTGTGTGTGTGTGTGTGTGTGTGTGTGTGTGTGTGTGTGTGTCTGTGCTAATTTTTCGAGTTAGTGTTATTTGTTCTGCTCCAAGCAAGTGGTTCATATTCTTAATGACTTTAACTGAATTTCATGATGAGCCAGTATTGATCTCTAAACGAGCTAAGATAATATTTCTGAAATCACTTTTATTATAATATATTTTATATGAATTAAAAAAGGTCTTAAATATATGCATTCTCTATCAATAAATAACAATTTATTGGAAAATAAACGAAACATCCATGAGACCGTTGAAATCAGTGACAAACGTCTCCTCTTGCCTGAATTCTCGTTGCAGAGAAGAAATGCTGTTCCCAAAGAGTCAGTGAAAATCTGGTCCTACGTTCTGGGGGAAAGATGAAATTGCCGTCATCATTAACCAAAAAGTGAAATAAGGTTTCATGGTGACTGATTTCGTAAAGCAGAAGAAAAGAAATTGCATCCGAGAGAGATTAAAAAGTCAGTCCTCGTCTTTCGGCTGACAGACATTCCTTTTTCGAAATGGTCTTTGAGCGAAGATTAATGGGGGGTGGGGTCTGGGGGGCTGTGCATATCGTGGAAGGGGGAGACTGCGAGGTATATGGCCTCTGAGGTCGTTATTGGCCGGGAGGGAAAGTCAGATTTTTAATTTCAACTTGCTGCTAATAGAAATGGGTGGGAATAGTAATTCTCAGTTCTAAATTTATTTTTAGTAAAGAAATTATTCACGCTATATTTTTGGCATTATTTTCAGTCCAGGAGAGCATTACAATTTTTCTTTTAAATTGCACCTTGTCTTACAAAATTACACGATGACACTGATTCAGAAATTTATGTATCATAAAAATCATACTAATTAGTTTTACTCATTATTTGATACTGTAAGCGGATCACATATTGCAATAGAGACCAACAGTGTCTTATTGGTAAGTGATAGAATGAAACATATAAATAGAAAATTTATTACATAGGAGATATATTATTGATTATGATCTGATGTTAAAAGGATTACTTCTAAAGTAATGACTAATATATAAGTGCATAGATATTTCAGGATACGTAAAATAGTAAATGTTCTATCCAGAGATGTGTGTGTGATAAATAAATTAATTATAAAAATGAACAAGAGGGAGCACTTTCCTCGAAACATCAGTGAGATTGCAAGAGCTGACGTACATTAGGAGGCTGGTGGTAGACAATTCAGGTCTGAAGCGTATCCCCCAATGAGCAAAAATGTCATGGAGAATTATTTGAAGTGCTAGTTAAAAGAATATCTTATAGTAAATAGAAAATTGTTTTTCAATATCCACCTCGAGTAATAGGGTATGTGGAGAAGCTCTCGAGATTTGAACACCTTGTTCCAAGAAAGGACGGGTAAGTACCATATACATGTTAATGAGCTAACAAGAGAAAAAACATACAGTATGATCACACTAAGATTCATACAGACCGACATAGAGGGCTGTGATTTGGTCCTTCCATGACATATGATTATGTACTCATGAATTTACAAGCTGGAAGGATTACAATCTCCTGTATTCATAGTGTAAGAGTCTGCGTGAATAGCATCCTATAAGGGTTAGTAGGTTTAAGAAAATGTTTTCAAAATTGAATGGGAAAAATGCTGGTGTGTGAAGATTATTATTATCAATATTGAATAGGAAGGTCATTACAGAGTCTGAATGAGGTCACTGATGAAAAAGAGGAAAAGTGGGGAAGAGGAAATACTTCTAAGAAACACCAGTATACTAGGGAAATAGGAACATGTATCAACAGTAACTTTATCAAAAATAAGTGACCAGGTAAGAGACGTGAAAAGAATGACGCGTGAAACCACAGGAGCAACCTATCTAACATTCTTTGGCAGGCCATATCGAATTATGGTATACATACCTGTTAGTTCGTGACAGGAGGACGAGATATGAGTATATCATAATAAGGCATCATATCGAATTATGGTATACATACCTATCAGTTCATGACAGGAAGACGAGATATGAGCATATCAAAATAAGGCATTATATCGAATTATAGTATACATACCTATTAGTTCATGACAGGAAGACGAGATATGAGTATACCAAAATAAGGCATCATATCGAATTATGGTATAAAAATAAATATACCTTAGTTTTACCAGACCACTGAGCTGATTAACAGCTCTCCTAGGGCTAGCCCGAAGGATTAAATACCTATTAGTTCGTGACAGGAAGACGAGACATGAGTATATCAAAATAAGGCATTACTAGCTGCCTTACTCCGCGTAATAGATGCTGTTGATGAAAGAGAGGATTTTCATCTCTCAAGTGTTCTAGAATTTATGCATAAAGCAGAATTTTAAACATTTAGAAATAGGAAAGGTAATGGATATGACGCAATACCTAAAGAGGTGTGGTCAGAAGAGTCGAAAGCCAACCCTCTTTGTAACAGCCAGAAAGAGAGTACACTCCCGAGAGGATAGAAAACTATGATACTGTACAAATAATGAAGAAAAGCCAATCTTGCAGAAACTTATAGAGAAGGTTCCGGCTACGGAAATTAGGGAATATGCCTAAGCTGAGGAACTTAGCTGTTATGTTTCATATTTACGAATGAGTTACTACCAGTATTTTGTTAAACTGTCAAAATAAACTGTGAATCTTTGATGATAGCGAAATCAAGTAAAGAATAATATTTCATGAAGAATTTATAAAACCTTTCTCCGGAACAGATTGTCAGGCGACAAACATATTGAGAAAAAAAGAATGAATGTTTAGTTTTCCTAAAAAAACGGACACACTTTCACAAAAGTTTGGTCTTAGTAGCAGAGTTCGATCAATGTGTTAGGGTATCGTATACTATGAATGGGCAGCAAATGATCTGGAAGGGTGATGGCAGTGTGGCTGAATGCATGCCCATCTAAGTTTTTAAAGGACCTCCTGAAAGGAACAAATTTTCTTTTAGATAAGAGCGGACAGGTTATGAAATTTATGCAAATAGAAGCTATGCGTATACCTTACTTAGTACACATGGAAAACTGTACAGTTAGGTTTTGACTGAAAGTAAATGAGATAACGGAAGGAAATACTTGGAGAGTGCAGTGCAGATTTGGATGGTTTCAAGTATCGTCAGAAATGAGTGCAGGTTATTTTCAAGATTGAAACCGATTAATTTTTGTCCTTTATAAGTATTAAAGTTAGGAAGTGAGGGGTTTGCAGTTCTTCATGCAAATGTAAGGAAAAATATTGATATCTGTATTAAATACATCTGTGGTCGTATGCGTATTATATATCTTCTCCCATCCTTTGCTTCTAATATTCTATATAATCTTCAAAGTGGCGCGTTATTTTCTTTCTCTTTGTACCTGCGCTAATCAAGTCAACAGGAAGTCACCAACAAAGGTGGAATAAAACTGCAGTTTTTCTTGGATAAACAATAATATTTCCTGCTTACGAAATACCGCAGCATGAGAAGCAGCGATAAATATCCACAAAAAAGGCTGCAAAGTGAAGAAAAACAACGCCAGATTATCTGCGACATATGGTCCTTTAAACAACATACAGTACTGTTCACTAATCAACCCCACTTATTAGGGCCAACTTCCTGAAAAGTCTCTCTCTCTCTCTCTCTCTCTCTCTCTCGTTTATCTGAAGAGTGGGTCTTGTTGTTATCCCTCTGTGCCTTGTGGAATGTGTTAGAGTAGTTGGAAGCAAGCAATCCTAATTAAATAATTTTGTGAGTCTGTGTGCATATGAGGGGGCCCCCCCATCTCTCTCTCTCTCTCTCTCTCTCTCTCTCTCTCTCTCTCTCTCTCTCTCTCTCTCTCTCTCTATATCCACATGCCGGAAGAAGGAAACTGCTCACCTGACCCATTTATAAAGTAGAGGAAAAGATGACCACCTGTACATTTCATGTATCTGAAGGTTCTCATTTACTCAGTGACATCGGCATCAAGTAAGGATACTGTTCTGAACAAACGGTGTAAAAGATGCAGTACTTAATTCAATATTAATGTAAAAAAAAAAAAATAAACACCTTAAAATAAGCATCTTAAAAAAGGTAACGGTCCGACCAAAATAAGTGGAGTTAATTTTGAAAACAGCTGCTAAGATAGTCGGTGTGTGGAGCCTATCTCTAAATTATCAAAAGCTG
Source organism: Macrobrachium rosenbergii (assembly GCF_040412425.1). Classification (NCBI taxonomy): domain Eukaryota; kingdom Metazoa; phylum Arthropoda; class Malacostraca; order Decapoda; family Palaemonidae; genus Macrobrachium; species Macrobrachium rosenbergii. The sequence goes on from NC_089781.1 coordinate 30,789,610, forward strand.
TGGTGGATAGCAGGGTGTGTCTTAATACGGGGAATTGATTTTCTTCACAGTAAATCACATCCTATAGTTCTAAAAGATTACAGGTTTGAGTACTACGCCTCTCTCTAAGTCACAGTTCCAGTGAAGATGAAAGGATTTACATATAAAGTGGATGAGTTGTAGTTATTACGCGTCCTCACAGCGTCACCATTAATTTTGCAATCGGCTAAAAGCGAGCTGGGAGTTTTTCGGGTTCTCTTGACGCCTCTGAACGCGGCTGTGATGTTTGTCTTGGCCTGAGTGAAATTTAATTAATTCCCTCATCAGACTTCTCTTTGAGGCTTCCAATTAAATTACTGACACTGTTTTTAGAGGGGAAGAAGGAATAGGATTGGAGTTATTGACATCTCTCTCTCTCTCTTCCCAGTGCAGATCTCTGTAAGATATGCATATAAACCCAAATTCTTACAACGTGAAATGCTTAAAATTAGGAATTCTAACCTTAATCAAATGAAATATATCTCAGATAAAATTTCGAAGAATTGTAAGTGCAAAAATAATGCATGAAGAACGCATCACCTCTTCTGAAAAGATGCCACTCACAATATAGAACTCGCCTGTAATAACACAGATTGTTCAGTGATATAAAACAAAACAAAAGTAGAAAAGCGTTGATCAAGGGAATAGTCATAGTAATCTAGAGGAAAATTACTCAGGTCGTTAATACAGAATTTACGAGAATTCGCACGAAAAAAAAAAAAATTCCATAAATTAAAGTAAAAAACAAAAATAAAAACAAGTTTACGACTCATGTGTGGTAGGTACATTTCAAATAGTGTTTAAAAGTTAATGTGATTATTAGTCATGAACCAGAACGATAAATGTACAGGATAGATTTTTGTAAATCTCCGTTGCTTATTCTTTTTATACTGTTTCTTCTCATCAGGCGTAAAATGTTTTAATTACCCAAGCGAAACGTGTACGTAATGACCTTCGATGGTGAAACTGTTTTAATTTTCAATTTTCATTCTTGATTTATCTTTCAAAAACATATAAACATTTCAGAGCATTAAAAATCAGTGGATAAATTGCAGAGAGAGAGAGAGAGAGAGAGAGAGAGAGAGAGAGAGAGAAAGAAATTGTAATGACCGATGACCATAATTATCACAGGCATAAGCTTTCTAAGAATAGCTTAAGGCAATCCCCGATACCTAATGGAAGAGAGAGAGAGAGAGAGAGAGAGAGAGAGAGAGAGAGAGAGAGAGAGAGAGAGAGAGAGAGACTTTGGATAAAGGGTATACAATTACCTCTTTGTTTTTCTTTCTCGAGAGTATAATTGAAGTGGATATTGCCACTAAAAATAGGTGCGCGCAAAATAGCGAAATGAGGGAAGCTGCTAATCTGTTAATCACTTCTCGATCCTCTTCGGAATTGGGCTCTTAACCCCAACGGATGCACCCTTCCTCAAAGCAGCCATTAATGGCGCATAATGCAACTGTCTCGTATGAATGGAAGACTCAGATCCTGAACTATTGGAGGAGAATGATCGTGACTGGTTCGAAAATATGTTCTTGGCCTCACAAAACAAAACTAGGATATTTCCTAGATAGTGACCCCCAAGGATTGTAACCTGGTATGTATCCACGTTTGCGGCGTGTTTAGTACTGGCCCGTCGGGGATTACCGTAAAAACATCAACAAAAGACTGTAAATATCTTAAAGATAATGACCCCAAGAAATATCAGTCGTAGATAACGGCCCCCGAAAACCCTTGGGGGTCACTATCTAGGAAAGTTCCCAAAACTATACTTGATATAAGTATGAACTATAGAATAAGGTCTGATGAACTGAATTTCATTGCCGAACGATATGCAGGGCAATGCAAGCTAATTTCAGTGTCATTGATCCTACAGTATGATCAGTAACTGAAGAGTTATTACTGAGTGAAAAGAAATTGTTTCTTGATTCACTATAAAAGAATTCTGTACAGATTTTTTTTCATGCATATGATTACAAATTATAGATTTATTCACTAATTACAAGGCTAGAATACCTTCTAGCTTGTAATTTGTAACTCTAATTGGCGTTTATTTTACTTGATACTAACTTTTCTTGACAATAATTGTTGTAATTTTGCAAATAGTAATAATTCTATAATTTGAAAAAATTCTTTATAACCAGATGAAATACACAGAGCTAGATGATGTTGACTACCATAGCTCAGTTTTATACGGCAATTTCATCTTGACTGTACTTATTATTATTATTATTATTATTATTATTATTATTATTATTATTATTATTATTATTATTATTATTATTATTATTATTATTATTATTACCATAAAGGTTCATTGCTTACAAAGTGAACATCTTCGAAAAGAAGAAAGATTAGTGAAATAAAACTAAACAAAGGCGATTTTGCATAAAAAGGAACATTACAAGACAGAGAAAATTAACACAGCATCGAAATCAACAATAGTATCAGGATGACAGTGCCATGGTCTTATAATAAAATGAACGAAAGACCTCTGTTACAGAACAGCGTGACAACGCGGCTCGTAAAAGAGAAGACGATAATGCTCTGCGCTGTGATCTTTATGCATCTTTTCCTTTGTTGTCAGGAAGCGAATGCGTTATTGGCAGTTGGTGGCAAATTAGAAAGTAGGAGAGAGGGCATAACAAGATATTTTCTGATGATCTTTATCATTTTATTCGATTACGTGATTGCCTCGTGTAATCATGCTTAAAGCATGAAGAACTTGAGAAACTGCTGGCATACAGGTAGGGGATCCATGCCGTGTACCAGTAATCGTACAATGAAAGATCTTAAGTCTCTTATGTTATTTCAGTCGTCTCTGTAGATACAGCAAGCCTAGTTTCTGTAATATAGCCATTCAGTAAGTCTTAGCGTTGTAAGGGGTTAGCGCTCATGCCCTGCAAATTATACAACTTTTGATCTGTTAGGAAAGTGTGTTTTGACATTTCATAGAATTTTGAATAAATAATATTTGATACGTGTGCGTATGAGAGAGAGAGAGAGAGAGAGAGAGAGAGAGAGAGAGAGAGAGAGAGAGAGAGAGAGAGAGAGAGAGAGATGAAAAAGCTATAAACTGCAGGAAATTAAAACAATATTCATCGAACCTTCCAATAGCAACGGACACGGATGCTAATATTATGTATATAGATCTAAATCACAAATGAATTCAGTATCTGAGCTGTTAGTTAAAAGTGCGCTCTTAACGTCTCTGTGCATCAGTTAACAATTTTTATTGCTTGGTTTCATCAGAGTACTGTTCATTTTTTTATTTTAATTTATTCTAAAAATTATTCACTGTTGCACCTTTAGGAGGCTGACAGTCGTAAAAATAAACTTCCAACATGCCGGTAAATTTCCAAAAAGTAAATTTCTTCATTAATTTTATAATTTCCCGAGAGAGAGAGAGAGAGAGAGAGAGAGAGAGAGAGAGAGAGAGAGAGAGAGAGAGAGAGAGAGAGAGAGAGAGGAAGCTATAACTAGGAAATTAAAACACTTTCATCGAACCTTCAGATGGTAAGAGGTGCAGATGCTAATATTATGTATACGGATGTTAATTAAAAAAAAATTCAGTGCCTGATCTCTTAGTCTAAAATAGTTTTTTAATGTCTCTTTATGTGTGTCAGATAACAATTTGTTTTGTTTTCAGATCTGTTCACTCTCCTCTTTGAATCTATTCTAAAAATCATTAACTACTGTAACTTTTAAGAGGTTGACAATTTTTTTTTCTGATTATGCATGCATCTTGTTTAGAATTGCTGTGGTAATTATGATAACTTCCCAATATAGTGAATAATTTCCAAAACTTTTATTTTTCTATTAATTTTATCATTCCAGAGAGAGAGAGAGAGAGAGAGAGAGAGAGAGAGAGAGAGAGAGAGAGAGAGAGAGACACACACACAAACACACGGACAGAAAGAGACAGAGAGAAGCAGTCATACAAACTTGCACCTCAGTTGCATGTAAGGTAGTAAACAGGTATTAATTAAAAGTAGCACCCAATTGATCCTGTAAAAGAGGGGAAATTTCACAGAGGAGCGAAACTTGGGATGACACTTTGATCCGATTACTGCTTCTGCGTTAACCAAAACCAGTGTTCGTTGTCGTGCTAATTAAACTAGAATGGGGCTAATTTCACTCTAATGCCTGAATTTGGCATGTTTTGCGGAAATTACATTCTGTGAAGTGAAGCATTCAGTAGAAAAATGGTCATTTCTTTGTGGTAAATATCAGCAATAATGTTTTCAATTATTTTTGTTGTGTAAGCAGTGCTGACTTTCGAACCTATGGACCGAAATTAACTATATATAATATCACCAGTGTGGTACTATAAATTATTTTCTTATAACTATCACATTCCATGACTTCCACAATTGCCACCAGTAATATGGGCACTTATTTTTCTCCCTGACATTGAATGGAAACTTTTCCTTTTTTCAGCCATTCCCACATATCTTGTTACTAGAACCTTTCATTTCTTCGTCTAATCTTCCCGTGTTTCATAAAAAAAAGAAAATATATTAAAATCAACAATGAAAGATACTAAGGAGAATTCGTAAAACTTCTGTTCAGTATTTGATAACAGCTTTCTTATGATTTGTTTCATTTTGCTAAAACTAGAGCGTCAAGAAATAAAGGATAACTGATATTACTAAGGGAATTAAACTAGGTACAAAAGAAATTTTCAGAAGTAACATGGGAGAGCTTTCACAGGTGACCTAACAAGAATAAGACTGGCTGCGCAATATTGAGACAAAAACATTCCCTCAAGTTGTGCAGACCTGGGAATAGTTGTCGAAAATGAAGCTTATATTGTAAAGAATCACAATAATCTTAGTTCCATGAACCTGGACTTCCGGAATGCAGTACAGCTATTAGATACATGGAATTCGGCTGTGTAGCATCGGCCATGCCATGTTCCATGAATCCAGAAATGCATCGCATTTACTAAACAACCGAAATCCGGTAATGTATCACATACGCTAAACAACTGGAATCCATGGCTGTAGCTTCAGCCAAAATAGTTTTAGGGCACAAAACAAGAGGAACTTAAGGTTATGGGCTTTAAACTTTTCAATTGAAGATCAATAAATTATGCCCGAACTAAGACCAGAGTAAATAAAACAATTATTTTTATCTTTTAAGGACAACGAAAGAGAGAGATTAAAGTTAATACTTGCCGATCAGCAAGTAAAAAAAAAAAAAAACGTAGGATAAAAATAATTGTCAGTCATTTTCGTTTAGGCAAATGTAAAACTTCAAAAGACGAACTTTTAGATCTACTGGTCTGGCATTACTTGTAATGGCTTGGAAGTAGAAAATTGAGAAGTCATTTCCAGATGGTTGTAAGAAGCCTAACTGTGAGGGTGTGTTTAAGGATACAAGAATCGAAAAGATGAAAAGGGAATTCTTGTTCAAATGGAATAGGTGGAAAAAATGATTTGCTATTCGAAATGTTGACGAAGGTAAAGAAAATGTTTACGTCACTGATTAGAGATCTGTGGTATTTGATCACCAGGACAAATGAGCTGGGGGGGCACATGCAAAGAATGGCTTAAGGAAACCCAAAGATAAATGAGTAACGTTTTGAGAATTTATTATGTCGCCAGCCTCACGAATTCTGTTTTTATCGCTGCTTGTGGTAATTTGTCTTAGGCTTAGAAAGGCATTTATGGCACTTTGATTACTCTTAAGGATCTGGCGACCAATCTAACTTAAACTTTTTCGTAGTTGTCCTCACAAGTTTTGTCTCTGGACTAAACCCTTTTAATTTTTTTTTTCACAAACAGAAAAAGAAAATCAAAAGTCTCTCATTATTTCACTGCCTAACTTCTCTGAAAATAAAACTGTCTTCTGGGTGTTTTAGAACGAGAAGTTTCGGGCAAAAAAGAAAAGACATCATGTTACATCATTTTTTCTTTTTTTTTTTTGCGTCTACGAACAACAAAGAAAGTAAAAAGCGAAGACAAGCTCAGGCCAGTAGGTTTCAAATAGATGGATATAATGATAATAAAATAAATAATCATTATTATAATGATCAAATTCAGCAATGCGTTGGTAAACTTAAAAAATATACGCGGGGTTGAATATTCCTCTTTTCAAGTTGACTTACCCGATATAACTATTGACCAGATACTCAAAAACACCAATATGAGAGAGAGAGAGAGAGAGAGAGAGAGAGAGAGAGAGAGAGAGAGAGAGAGAGAGAGAGAGAGAGAGAGAGAGAGATGTTTTTTTGGTAATTTAGTAGCCAACGTTACTGGAGCTGTAGTCTACGGTACATTAGGAGGAGAAATGAATAATCAAACAACAAATCAATAAGATTCGAACTGGCATTCTTTCTTACTGAAGAAATATAAGAATGAACAGAGAATGGAGTTAGGTAAAAATTATAATAAGAACCACAGCTAAAATAAAAAAAAAATAATAATAATAGAACGGTCGGATCTCAGCAAATGGTGCTATTTTACTGTTCGTCGCCTATATAATATTTCTAATCTAAGATAATGTGAAAAAATTTTTATACTTATCCCTAACCACCAAAGTCCTGCGAAGAGAATCGTAGTGATAAACTAACTTTTAAACTTTAGTTCGAGTAATAACCAAAAGTAATTTTATAGAGCGTCCACTAAAAAGACAAGCAATATTTAAATACAGTAAAAAATCTAATTTTTTGCTATGTAAATTCTTATATATTCTAACATGTGCATATCTGATTGCTTCCCTGTTAATCATGGTAACTTATTACGTTTGCGGGGAGGGCATTCACTAATCAGTACTGTCAATGGTTCTTCAACGAACACAGGGAGTGGCTCACAGCAATTCCGTTGCCAGATTTGGAGTCAGGTTTCCATTTCCTAATAGTAGCAGTTATGACTTGGACCATCGACGGACGGTCTCTTGTTTGTCACTTTCTATAAGTTGTGTTTCAACAGAGATCTTTCATATTCACAATTGATCCCTGATCCCTTTATCTGCCGAGAGCAACCAGATTCGCTGTACAGCAGCGCCAGAACGTTGTAAATGTGCCTCGCTGTCGAACTTCTCAGTTCCAGAGGTCCTTTCTTCCTCACACCGTTGGACTGTGGAACTGCCTCCTAGAGGATGTCGTGTAATTGGAACTTCAGAAGTTCAAGCGGAAATGCAGTGCGTTACTACCCTAATACTAATCTTCTTGCATTTTAATACATTTTTATTTACTTATCCATTTATTAATTTATTTAAAATAGTTGCCAGATTCCTAGGGAATCTGATCATCAGGAACAGCTAAACAAGCGCTATAGTCAACATTTTCATTCCACTGGGACGTTTCGACTTTAATACACTAAGCCATTTTCGACCTAAAATAGAAGCAAAACACCAAAACATAAAACTTTATACTAGTAAAATACAATTCAAAAAAGGTCACACTCGAGAATAATTTTTGATAAACCACGTTACCATAAAAAATATTACTCAGAAAAGAAAACATAGTGACTTAAAACTAATACAATTCAGTGAATTACAATAGCCAATAAAACTAAGGAAAAACAAACTCAAGACGAGAGAAAAAAATCAAATAAAACACAGGACTAAGAAACATTAAAAAAGACAAAAACACGAAAATAAAAATTGCACAATAGATAAATTAGCCTAATGACTGGAAAGCGAGAGCGAATAGAAAATCAGTAAATTGTTGTGGCTTAAGTCTGTGAATATATATAGATTTTAAAATCATTAAATCAGACAATTTTGAACAGAAATCTAAAACTTTAAAATCCCTTATACTTAGTCTTTCCTGACTGCATCTACTGCAATGTTCACGGATGGAAGACTGCTGCTTGACTGCTAAGTCTCTACCTGTCCTGCCACTGATCCCTGCATGCTGGCAGTATCTCGTTTTGAGCGCCTTTATGGAACTACTTAAATATTCCACTTAACAGTTGGGGCATGTATAATGGTAAACAATACCAGAACGCAACAAATCAGGCAGTTTATCTTTGAAAGGTAATAGGCTTTTTATTGTAAAATCATTGCTAAAAATGAATTTAAAAGTAATGTGTCGATAAAATCTATCAAAACAGTATTTCACTTCCCTTTCAAGTTGCTTAATTGATTCAACAACGTAAGGCAATTTGCAATAAAAAACTGGTTTAGGAACTGTAACAAACGACATGTTAGGACTGTAAACACTTTCCATGAAACAAAGTGAAATTGGAGCATAAATTATAAGCCCTGTAGATTAAGGTATTAACTGTATTTAATTTGAAAATGTTTGGACAGTGAACGATTCAGGCCAAAAATCACATTGAGCTGCTCCACTATAAGCGTTTTTTTTTTTTTTTTTTTTTTAATAAGTGGGATCTCTTCTTTCTGTATTTCATTTTACTTCCTCTTACTTGTTCCTAATGAACACCATATTCTTGTTCCATGTGAATAGGTTTCTTCTACTGAATAATAATAATAATAATAATAATAATAATAATAATAATAATAATAATAATAATAATAATAATAATAATAATAATAATAATAATAATAATTTAACATTTGTTTAATAAACTTTTACAGACTTGTTATAGTCTTCTACTCATACACAATAAAACACTATAAAATCTGATAGGCGACATCATACCTAAAGGAACACCACATTCGAACTGGACCACGAGACCAGTTTCACAAACTAGACAAAATGATCTAGTAATTTTCTGAATGGGAATGGAGGACGTGAATTGGGTAGCAGATGCTGATTTTGAACAACACTCCTTCCTTGCGTTGCGGAATTAAAGTAACGACCTCGCATTGCTTGTCACAAGTTTTTGTGAGTGCCAGTGGGCCAAAATTTATTTCTGGCATATTCTGCAGTTTGGCATATAATTCGTCTCGTTTCAACTTTGTTCAGTCTCCAGCAGGAAATTTAGCCATTTCGTCTTTGACATTTCGATGCACTGGCATGTTTTGTGAAAATACATTCTCTAATACAGCTGGCCATATGCAAAATCGTCCTGTTATCCTTTGTCCTGGGTGGCAAATAGTTTCTGGGTTTTCTTCACTTCCCAGACAAAGATTTTATTTGGAAAGAAAAGTCGATAATTTCCATAGTTATATAATCTCAATATCATTAACATTTGAAAATTATTTTAATTAGCAAAGTAACGTTGTTTTAAACGACGAGTTGCATGTATTCAGTTCATGTCCTTGGTTACTGCATAAAGATTTACTTAATACGCGTTTATAATCCACAGCATTTCTCCTTAAGGCACAAAAGCAGCCGATGAGCAGAACGCTGATTAACTGCATGCCTAAATCAAACAACAACTCTGATTCGGGAGTTATAAGCTGAAACAAATATTGTTTTATAAAAAAAAAATCTGAAAAAAAATTTATGACTCTCACCCTCCAACGACCCCGCTCTCTCGAAAAGCTGTTCCTTTATTTATGAAATTTCTTTTCTCAGCCTTCTGAGTTCTAGCTGAGAATCCATCTTCATCTGGGTCAGGATGCGTGGTACAGAAGAAAAAGAGAATAATAAAAGGAATGCACGCGTATAAGAAATGAGATACTGAATGATGACAAATGGCTTCCTCAAGGAAAAAAAAAGAGATGGGAATATAAGTGATTGCAGCGTTTCTGACGGTAAAAACGAGAGTTAGAGTTTCCATTTTGTTAGTGTTTTGAGGAGCAAAACATACGAACACGCACTTTCATATATTAAGTCATTGTTTTCATGCCAAGTTTTAGTTTTAGTATTAGAGGTAATTTATGATAAAAACTCTATGTAGCATTATCAACATAACTTTCTTAATTTTATTTGCATCATCATTATGTCTTTTTTCGTCGATTTTTTTTTTATTTTCGTATGCAAACAAAAAAGAAAAGTACTTAATAAAGAAACAAACCCATCAGAGCAATATACGCTATATTAAAGGACGAATGTAGATTTTTTAAGCTCTTGCAGGTCTTCCTTGAAATTTCTCTCATTTTGCAATGAAATTACATTTGAGCTTTTCAGTCGAGAAACATGCCAAGTGCCATTTTTAAAATACAATAAATTAATTTAAAAATACTTTGGCCCAGGATGGGGCTTGGCATGTTTCTCGACTGAAAGGCTCATATGAAGATTTAATATACAAGAAAAGGGATTTTAACCTACGCTGAAGCTGAATTACAGATAAGCAGAGATGAGGGTGACAGAAATTCGTGAGAGAGAGAGAGAGAGAGAGAGAGAGAGAGAGAGAGAGAGAGAGAGAGAGAGAGAGAGAGAGAGAGAGAGAGAGAGATTTCGTTCCCTCCAACAGAATGAATATTTTACTGAGTAACCACATCAGTTATTTCGAATATGTAAAGGGCAGTCGAAGAGTATAAAAATATAAGATCATTAAACATCCCATGCCGGGAAATGAATCTGCGTGCTACGCTGAAATATTATATTATATTTTCAGCGAGGAATCAATTTTAACTGGTCTACGTTTTTTCAAGTTTTTATCCGTTTTGTATGGTGTCCTCCTATCTACCTGTTCAACATCTTTAACTTTGTCTTAACCCAATTTTCACCCTTCACTTGAAAACAAATCTTTGAAGTTTAGAACATAATTACTCCTTTTTCCTTAGGTATATCGAGAAAGGAAAGTCCTTTTTTTATATGTAAATTGATACTTATTTATTTTTTTATTTTAACCATCAACCATTTCCTGGTTTTTTTGGGGGGGAAAAACATATGCATTTAATTACGCATTGCAGGCAGTGCATTTGATGATATAAGATAATTAGAGAGAGAGAGAGAGAGAGAGAGAGAGAGAGAGAGAGAGAGAGAGAGAGAGAGAGAGAGAGAGAGAGAGAGACAAGACCGGGGATTTAAAATAAGGATCAAATTAATGAAGGTGACGTTGTTTCATTACAGAGAATAATCCCTTAGTAAATGAAAGTACTTTTTAACCTAAAACTTCATTCCATTCGGATTTAGGGGTGATCAACCGTAAGCCCCACTCCACTCGGATTTTTTACATCCCTCCTTCCATAACAACACTTAGGTTTTCTTACGTTTCAACAAAGAAATTTCTCTCCCTTTTTTTTTTTTTTAACAGACCCACCAGTTATCAAAAGGAATAATCTATTTGACATGTACAATTATGACATTCATGAGGGATGACATTCATTCTGTGATCTTTCTAGAATTGTCGGTGAAATTGTACATATTTTGAAGAATGCGTAACTGCATGAAGTAAGAATATTATATGACATGACAACGTTATTTAGTATATGATATATGTTGAAAATCCATCCTTTGCCCTAGAGCTATCTAAAGTCTTGAAAAACAATGATAATAATTAGAATAAAAGATACTTTTATTCCTAAGTTATAGTTATTATCAACTTTGACCTTTTAATATATAGCTTAGATCGGAGTTGCATGCCAGAGCCATTTTTTAATAAATCGCTTAGATCGGAACTATTTTCCATAATAATTTTTCTATAAACAAATCAGAACAGTAATAGGTAAGATCAATCCACCTAGTTGTATGTTTTTGCAATAACTAGGTACTGCACTATTGCAAAATACGTTAGAAAACGTTCTCTCAAAGTTCATAACAGAAAAAATGAAACCAGAAACTATTGGAAACAAATATCTCAATTCCTGCAAACAGGATGTAACCTGAAGGATAACGAACATTATTTATGACGTAACAGTCACTCATGATCGACAGAGGCAAGGGTTAGTTCACTACATTATCGTACAATGAGCTAAGGATCGCACTTCAGTGTATGACGTAGGTGGGGCCAAGGGGGAACCAGGCAGTAGCTACTGATGACATGCCTTTTTTTATTTATCTAACAATATACTTGTCTGAGAGTCTTAGTTTTTCAGTAAATATATTTCACTGCGGCAGGATGATGATAAATATTAGAATGTGTTTGTGGGTTGAGTCTATCTTGATACGAATTAGTTCCGGCTTTCATTGTTATTGTAGAGAATTAATCAGTGATTAACATTATCATTTAAACATTTATTATGTCGCCATATCCATGTCTTCTCTGTGCTGACATTCATTGTGTAAGCTGTATCGTAATTATTATTATTATTATCATTATTATTATTATTATTATTATTATTATTATTATTATTATTATTGCTTATGTTCATGCTGGCCAGTGCGGCTTTTCATTAAAATTTCCTCTTCACACTTACGGTATTATTCGAGATTCTGCTGCACCCAAAACCAATTCATAGAAACCTGTGTCCTTCCAAAAATGAGGCCATTAACGTTGTGTGCTGAGCTCAGAAAACAGGTCATTTGCATCCAAAACATTTGTACCTCTCGCACGCAGAGTAACACAGATTCCAAGTAATTACGGTTCTGGCGGCATTGTTCGTGGAATTAAATTCTAAAAAATTTTTACCTTGGTTTAATAAGATTTCCAAACATCATCCGAAATAATCGTCCAACTCAGAGAGAGAGAGAGAGAGAGAGAGAGAGAGAGAGAGAGAGAGAGAGAGAGAGAGAGAGAGAGAGAGAGAAAGTGGGTGATGGGAAGGCTTTTTTTTTGAAACCCAGATCAAAGAATTGGAAAGCTGATTATGACAATGATACTTTTGATATTGGTCATAATACAATAATAATAGTCGTGGCGATGGGATAACGAAAATATTTTTGATGAAAGCAAGTAGTGCACTCACACATACACACACACACACACACATATCTGATATCTGTGTGTGTGTGTGTGTGTGTGTGTGGGCGCTGTGCAGGCCACTTTCGGTATTCTTCATAAATGTGGCACATAATCATAGTTGCTCTCTCTCTCTCTCTCTCTCTCTCTCTCTCTAAATAAGTAAGAACAAAATCCAGACAGTTTCGAATTTATCATACGGTGTACAACTCGATCGTAATAATTCCAGGATGGACGTCGCACCGACAGATGCCTCGAATGCGTGTTTTATCTGTAGGCAACGAAGGATCTTGTGCTCAAACCCAAATAAAATCAAAACTTATATAATTAAAAGGGGTTAGATGATTTATATATAAGCTTCTGAAGGTGTAACAAACCTGTAATAAAAAACCTCAATGCATAATAGTTAAAAAGTTTTAAGTTAAAGTCCTCCTGGGCCTCTGCGAGGCTCATAGGGCTGGCGCTGATCTCCGATTTCTTTGGTCGACAAACATGGAGGGACAGGTCCCAATGCCTAAGACACGTGGCCAGTGTGCCACTAGGCCCACTGTTTAATATCCGCCAGCCTGAGGGCTGGTACATCTATTCTCCTACCCACCCTAGAGAGTTTTCAGATCGCTAGCTTGGCGGGCCACCGGGTTTATGCAATGGCGTCATCCCCAAGTCACCAGTGAGCGGCGGAATTGAACCCGGTCTTCTCGACTGGTAGGCGAGAACCTTACTCTACTGCGCCACCACGGCATATTCAAGGCATTATTCAGCTAAGAATTACAGAAGTCAACAGAGTAGGGTACACAAGGAACGTTAAAAGTAAACAAATACGCCACAAACAGTAGAAAAGAAAACCACCACTCGCTGATAACAAACGCACAACGCAGCTAAACATTCATACGGGTTATTAAGATAAATAAATACCAATTTGCAATATTCACCCCGGCTTTATTTACCATAAATCCTAAAAGTGCATACATTGTGGTTATCCTCTAAAGGTAGCTTGGTTACTTGATACGAGTGCGCGCGCGTGCCCGTGTGTGATATGTAAAGCTACCCAGGATCTCACAAACCCTTCAGGTTCATAATCTTTTCTGATATGAACAAAGAGGTTCGAGATTTTCAACATGAAAACATCTTACAAAGTCATTTCAGAATGATCGTTTTCGAGAGCCTCTCATAAGAGGCGATCAATTTAAGAGATTTGTTCTTCAACGAAGACCCTTATGTTAATGGCTCTTCAACCGCACATTAACCACAAGGAAAAGAAAGTTTACACAGTGACTAATCACTCCGATCAGACGCTGGTACATGAAAAATATTAGACTAAAGGGGGAGTTCCAACAAACTGTCAGACTGTAGGTATGTTATAAAATATGCCTACTTGTAGTCCTTAGAGAGAGAGAGAGAGAGAGAGAGAGAGAGAGAGAGAGAGAGAGAGAGAGAGAGAGAGAGAGCATATCAATATATTATAGAATGGATGTTCATGAACAGGATCTAGCAAAATGCCCGCAAAGTGGACAATACACAATTTAAGGGTTGAGTGACTTCAGGCATTTTCTCTATCAGAGCGAAAGTTAATGTATCTACAGAAACTAAAAGGAGTATACAACAGCATAAACAAACATAAATCATCAGTGTTACAGATTTTTTGCACTAAAGACGTCTTGTCTGTCATTTGTTTATTCAGAGATTACAGTAATTCGTTCCCTAAACAGGAGGCCGTCCCATCTGAGGAATTAAACAATGTTGCTTCCGGTCTATACTTCAGAGAATAACTGCAAAGAACAAGATGATTTGACCTTGTTGGGTGAGTTGTGTGGCTGCCAACCTAATCCCAAGAATACATGGTGGAAAACAAAAAAGACTGAACTCTTTGGCCCCACTACATTTGAAGGCAGATGGCGTGTAGGAAAAAATACAAAGCGTTGCATATTGGAGGTTTTAATACCCGTTGTACCACCGAAGAAAAAAATAAAACATTTTTTTTAAGGAGAGATAGCTGTATATTACGGAAAATCATGAGACGAAAGTGAATGATGTGGTTAGTTGACTTATAAATGACAACAAGTGTTGTGTCTGGGATGGCTGAGACATGCGCTTAATTAAGACGTTAATATCTTTAATGACAGGAAGCTTGTTATAGTGTGTGAATGAGTCTAGAACTGCGTGAATGAAATTGTGTGCGGCAGAAGAAAAATTTTTGGTAATGATGCATGGATGGAAATTGAAAATAAAAGTACTTTGAGAGCTTTTGAACCCATTAAATCACACCATGGGAGAAGCTGTAAGTATACCAAATCTTTAACTTGATGGGCTTTTGAAAGCCCCATGCAAAGCAAAGACTGTTACTTATTGTTATACAGAAATATTTCTCAAATTAATTGTTCATCTTTTAACCGACATAAAAATGTTACCATTTGACGTGTGGCATAGATTTTTCATCCTTAAATTGTAGGGTGGGCCAACCTTCTGTAATTAAGAGTTTAGTGTATACTTAAGAATTTTAAAAGTAGAAATAGGTGCCGACCCCACAGACGCATACTAAGCAATGAAATGAAACCTGTTTTTATGTTTAAACATTCATTTCAGGATCTACTCGAATGCAGAGCCTTGAAAAAGAAAATAACTAAAAAATACTGTATAATGGGCTAGGTTAATACGCCTGGTCAAAGAAGTGGTTGCAACACACAGTCAACCTGTTTCCTTCAGTTCCAAAGACATGTAAAAAAAGGTCTTTAAAGAACGGGAGGAAAATCACCTTATCAACAACATCTTCCTACTATAAGAGTACATGGGGCTACACCATATATATTTCATAAGGAAAGCATGTTGGAAAACAAATTAAAGTTGCTTACTACAGGGTAAGTTTTTTTTTTTTAGAATTTTTTACTTTAAAGTTCTGCTATAAAAATAACGGAAAGCCATTAGTTTATTTACGATCTAATAGTTTCTGTGAGGTTTCCTTTACCCAATTAACTCAGAAAAAATATTCACGCAATGTTTTATGAAAAATAAAGTGAATAAATCATCCAGAACCGAGTCTGCAGAAACCAACAAGTCACTGTTAATCAAAAGGGCTCGTCTCTCTCTCTCTCTCTCTCTCTCTCTCTCTCTCTCTCTCTCTCTCTCTCTCTCTCTCTCTCTCTCTATGAAACTTTGAATTGCAACCCTTCTTGCAGATCATTTTTATCTAAACTATTCCACAGCTTCAGAACTAATTAGAGTTAGTCATGAAAAGTGACGAAAAAATGAAGAAACGCTGAAGAAAATTCCTGTGACTGTGTGATTATGCGCTAACTTTAGTTATCAAGTGGAATATGTTCCGACTTCTATTTTTCCCGTCACTTCAAGGAAACGTCTTGATATCTGAGAAGAGGAATTGTCGTCGAAGTCATATTTACCAGGCTATATTCTTAGAGGTGTTTCTAATATTGCTGCAGTCAAAACATCTTTGTTCGCCGGCTTCAAGAGATTAACTGGTGCATTTTATTGAAACACCTACAATGAGTCCCTTGTTCAAGACTCTCTCTCTCTCTCTCTCTCTCCGCGGGTGATAAATATCAATGGAATCGTAGAAATGTATGAAAACAACAGTTAATTAGCGACAGAGAAAGACTTCTTATATCTAGTCTATATATATATATATATATATATATATATATATATATATATATATATATATATATATATATATATATATATATATATATATATATATATATATATATATATATATATATATATATATATATAGACTAGATATAAGAAGTCTTTCGTTGTCGCTAATTAACTATTATATATATATACAATATATATATATATATATATATATATATATATATATATATATATATATATATATATATATATATATATATATATATATATATATGACTTTTTATCACATCACCGTGATTCATATACAATCAGTAAGCTACAAACGTCCTTTAATATCCAATTCGCTCTCCACTCTCTCTCTCTCTCTCTCTCTCTCTCTCTCTCTCTCTCTCTCTATATATATATATATATATATATATATATATATATATATATATATATATATATATACATACATACAAATATATACACACATATATATGTATTTATACATATATACATCTTTATACATATAAAAATAGGTGTATGTATGTATGTATATATGTGTGTATGTTCCATCATAACTCTGAAATGCACTGAGCAATTTTAACCAAACTTGGTATACATATAACTAACTATCTGGAAAACAATACTGTGGGGGTAAGACATCACTGGAACCAAATGGGTTGTGGATGGGAAGGCAGTGACACGTAAAAATAAATAAAAAGGACAGATATTAGTGTCTAATACATTGTTTATGAGGTTGCTGAGATGAACAGTGACACCCCTGATGTCCTTCAAGTCCAAGTTAAGCCACGATAGGAAGGGGGACGGGTGAGAAGGGGTGAAAAATAAAATGTCCAAAATGACAGATATTAGTGTCTAATCCATAATTTTCGAGGTTGCTGAGATGAATAGTTACACTCCCAATGCCCTTTAAGCCCAAGTTCAGCCTCGATAGAAATGGGGGTTGAGAAGGGGGGAAATATAAAATGTCAAAAATACTGGTCAATGTAATTGAAGCAGTTATGTTAACATGAGAGAGAGAGAGAGAGAGAGAGAGAGAGAGAGAGAGAGAGAGAGAGAGAGAGAGAGAGTAGAGGGGGTGTTAGGCAGGAGAAAGAGGGAAAGAGTGAGGGGAAAGAGAGTGAGAGTTTATTGGTTGTCATTCAGACTTTTCCCAGGCAGCACCAGGTTGATCAGCTAGTGCATATATATATATATATATATATATATATATATATATATATATATATATATATATATATATATATATATATATATATATATATATATATATATATATATATATATATATATATATATATATTTAGTATTAGGGCTATGCACCTGAATATATATATATATATATATATATATATATATATATATATATATATATATATATATATATATATATATATATATATATATATATATATATATATATATATATATATATATATATATATATATATATATATTTTAGTATTAGGTTATGCACCTGAATATATATATATATATATATATATATATATATATATATATATATATATATATATATATATTGCTTGTTCAACCTCTTTCCTTTAATTGGTAGGAATAGAATAGAATCAAAACCAAAAGGAAAGGAAAAAGAAACAAGACAAGACAGCACCAAAAAACCAAGCTTCTTCCATTAAACCTGTGGAGAGAGGAGTGCTTTGTTGTTTTGGAATTCCAACCAACCGTCTTAGTAGATTATGAATTTAGCTTACGGACCTATCCAACACATATGGTTTCACCAGGGCTACCTTTAGTGAGGGTGTCCCTAAGCATCACTTTTCTCTGAACTGTGTATTGGCAATGTTTTTTTTGTCATTTTTAGACTGCCGCAGGGGATGGAGGGCTGGACGGCCACAAACCCTCTAAGCAGGTTGTCCCAAGCACAGAGGGTACACAAATGGTAGTGCTCCTGCACCTTTTCTTTTTTTTCTTTTACTTAGTGGAACATGTTAATCATATCACCAGACCCTTGGCGTCAGTTGCAAGTGCACACAAGCATCCTACGTAAGGTGAATCTGATGATGACAATTACTCACCATTCTTCTGCTGTCTCTCCCATTGCATTTCTTTTTTTTTTAATTTCTCTCTTCTTAGACACTGACTAAAGATCCTGGTGGAACCATATTTCCTGTTTGAAGTCGAGTATACGAAGTATAATTTGTGTTGCCTAGTGAGATTGCATAAGGTATCCCCCATTGTGTTAGCATATTATTCTCAATTCGAGATACCCCCTTTGCAGTAATTAAAAGTTAGTGAGAGGACGTATACGTAATACTCAGGCAAGCCTTGGAACCTGATCATATCATTGTTTAGAAGAGGAATAGTCTTTAATTTGCTAGAAAACTGCTTACGAGAGGGCTACTAGAGTGATCAGCTGTTGTGTCATACCCTAAAAAGTAGGGGAAATATTACTGTCTGAAAGGGCAAATGTAGATTCTCTCACTGTAACACTCATTTCGTTGGACTGAGTGGGTGGTCAACGGAGATATTTAATTTATCAGTTCAGGAATCAATCAAAATAGTCAGTAACCTGGTTCCAGCTGGCGACCTAATCTAATTATGTTAATTGTCTGTCTTTTGGGGTAACTTCCAGCCTTAATTGATGAGATTTCGTGAGTCTTCAGTATAGCAAGGCTGCATTAATCACAGTAATCAAGAATTAAACTCATCCACCGAATGACCCCCGTAACATTCGTCGACCTTTACCACAATCTCTAATTAATTCACAGACATAAAGAACTTGGAATCAAATTAACTACAAACTAATTTCAAAGAGAAAAGTCAGATCATATTAATTTCATGTTAAATTCTTCCAAACAAGGATACAGGCCAAGGTAAGTAGCAGTAAGAATACCATTTTTATAAAAAGAAATTAGCATAGGTAGGGAAGTGTGCATTAACTGAGAGCAGGTATAATTTACAATTCAAAAGTTAATTAAAACATAACCGAATTCGTACAGTGCCCGCCTGGCCAGCCGTGTGGGTTACCAAATTTTAGAATTGATATTTGCAAGTCATCGGCCAATGATTAATGCATGATATTAATCTTTGAACTAGTTAGCTTTGCATGACAGTACAGGGTGTATGTGTGCCAAGTGTTTCTCTCGTAGGATAGGACGGACAATTTACCCAAATCCATAGGATTTCTTTCAAACCGGTATCACTACAGGGAAGGCCACCGACTAAGCGTTACAGAGTTAATAAATTTCCCTAGCGCTTAATCATATCTCATTTCCTTTCCAGTAATATCGCAAAGCAACAATAACGGGGTTAAATTCATTATCTGCATTCCTTGAGCTGCCATCTTAAAACCCTTGTTGTTGTTGTTTGCGTGATATGGTCTACCTGTGTGGCGCTACCAGTCACCATCATGCCCTGCCTCAATATGCCACTCAGGGAACTACTTTGCCTCGCGTAGTATTCGGACTCGCTAATCTTTAAAAAAAAAAAAAAATAGGCTTCAATAATATAGGGAAATACGATAGGATTTAGTACAACAGATAAAAGCAAGTAATAATTTAGTCAGGAAATAACTTAGTTAGAAAATATAACAAAAAAAGTTCTTATATAAATTCACTGACGCAGGGAATTGTATAAAACAGAGAAGAACATCATTTAACCATTCTAAGCAGTACAAACCGTACAACTCAGTGGTAACCGGGCAAAGTTAAGATTGCTAAGACGATCCATTGCTGAAATACCCCAAGAAGATGTATTTTAAAATAAGAAACCTGCCAGTGTGCATTTACAATAATTTTGCTTATTTTTCTCAGGCAGCATGAACTTTGCTGCCTGAATATTCTCTCTCTCTCTCTCTCTCTCTCTCTCTCTCTCTCTCTCTCTCTCTCTCTCTCTCTCTCTCTCATCCATTCAATTAAGCATTCAACATAAATCCGAAGTGTACGTGCACCGTCTTCATTGAGAGAATGGGCCAACATGGGAATAATTAATTAAAATACAGCAGATAAACAGAAACACTTCTGTCCCACAGAGAGGTGGGGACAAGTTAATATTAATCACAGTTATAGAAGCTGTCGGTCACGAGTGGGGACTTTTATCCAGACCTAAGCAAAAAATTAGCCTTCCTCCCTCTGCATGAGAAGGAAGTAGCACAGTGGGTACTAAGAACTAGTCACTCATGAGGGCCCAAAAGCAACCAAGAAGCTTATTTTCCTTTTTCCACAGTGCCACTAATCTGAGGCACTGTCACAAACTGAATAGCTTACCTATCTCTTTCTACTTACTTTCCCTTTTCCTCCAACTTATTAGTTACACTCTGCTTGGGGCAAAGTGCATTTTCCTCTTAAATACAATTAGTAGACTCAGGTCAAGAGTTGATTCCTAGGAACGCACTGGCACCACAGTGCCATCAAAAAAAAGGGAACACAGAAGAAGGAAAAAATAGTCATTTTGTGACATAAGCTACGCCTGTACATAGAGGTACAGAGTACCATCAGTGTGACCTTTGCATGGCACACTCAACCACATTGCAACCTTATTGAAGAGGTGCCACACCACTGAAGTGTCACCCAAATCTTAGGGACACTTCCTCACTGCCCAAGTACGTCCAGTCAACCCAGACAGATGCCCTTACCTACCAGAACCATGGTGACAGACAATCACAGAGCCTTCATTGAGCTGGGGAAGGAGGCAGGTCTCACGGGATTAGACCTCACCAAGTGGGTCACGGAACAGCTGGATGACTTGGCCAAGCAAGAGAGGGAAGAAAGACTGCAACGGCGGAATTATGAAGCCGAACAGCGGCATTATGAAGACGAACAGAGGAGGTATGAAGAAGAACGGAGGAGGTATGAAGAAGAACAGAGGCTGCTGGAAGATGAAAGAGAAGAACAGAGGAGACAGCATGAATTAGCCTTCATGGAAGGAAAAGCTGAGGCAGCCCTTTGCTCACTGGAGAAGAGTCAGAGAGGCGACATGGTCGAAGTGCGTAGTCATAATGAAGGCCTATGAAAAAACCCCGGAGAAATGGAGACAGCAGTTCCGAGGTCTTGTTAAGGAAGTCAGCTGGTCCTGGACCGAGTGGGCCTGTCAGAAGACCCAGTCTGGTACCCGTTGGTTCGACTCCTTGTCGTGCACTACGTTCGAGAACCTTTTCAATCGGACCATGCTGGAGTATCTTTACCAATGCGTGCCTGGGCCCCTTGCTGTGTATCTCAATAATAAGCAGCCCACCACCCTTATGGAAGCCTGCCGTATGGCCGATTCATGGGAAACCCTTAACCAGTCCCACAGCACATCTCAGCGGTGCATAGTGCCACCCGGGTACCTCTCAGGCTCAACTCAGCCAAAGAACAGACTGTCTAGCAAGCCTATGTGCACCCACTGTAAGAAGTTGGGGCACACGGAAGCTGAGTGCAGCTATAAGCTAGGTACTAGTACGCCGCCTCCTACTAACAATCAGAACTCTTCTCCCTCTATGGCCACTCAACCCTCTCCACCAACCATCACCACAGGTCACAGAGCCCCTACAAAGGGCCCGTGCCGATCCTGTGGCGCTGCAGGCCAGTATAGTGCTGGACATCCGCCCTGTCCAAATCATGTCTCAACCACCAAGTTCGTTAGCCTAATTAGCACTTCATTCTCAGGGTGAAGATACTTCACCCTGAGAGACTGGAGACCCAGTTCATCTCGGCGGCACCTCTTAAGGGCTATAGCCTGCCCGTGGCACTTCCAGTCATGGTAGACACCGTAGCCAACATTAGCCTAATTTCCAGGACCCATGTGCCAGCCAGTGCCATGGTTGATGAGCAAACCCAGTGGGAGATGAAATGGATAGAGGGCCTCACCACAACCATTCCCACAGTCAAGCTCCAGGTTGCGACACCTTGGGGGACGCTACCCCACCGCCTCGGCGTGGTGGATGGAATTCAGCCCGGAGTAGATTTCCTGTTGGGTTGGGACCTTCTCTGGGGAAGCCCTTCCCCAACGTCACTTCACAGCCATGCTACCTCCTCCACAGAGGCCCAGACTGTAGGAGCACCCTATCCAGGCACAGCCACCTTGACTGGTGTGCCACGCCAAGATGGAAAACCACCTTTCGCCCACCAAAGTGGTTAGTGGCCTAGACCTCTCTCCCCACAAAAGGATGGCCAGCAATGAGGTCCTCTTTCTCCCCAAAGAGACATTCAGGAGGAGCAGTGCCGCTGTAGGACATGCAAGAGGACAGGCCACTCCACTAATTACAGGGGGGGTTGCCCCAACAAGCAACACCCAGCGGACGCTCCTGCTCAAGACTCTCTGAGAGACCCTGATCTCCAGCTGAGGCAGGAATCTCTGTATCAGCCCAACTCAAGCCATCTGCGAGCTATTGCACCTCCAGACCCCTAGTCAGGCATGCCTGACCCTCAGTCGCTGCCAGTGCCACTTGCAAGCACTGAGCAGTGCCACGCTCCGTCTGTCTCCGACATTGAGCCACCACTCGATGAGGACCTCATGCCAGATCCCGATGATAAGGCGGATCCTCCTCCGGGAGATCCAGGATCCCTCACGGCACTAATACTAGCAACCTGTGAGCCTCCGGCACCCGACACTTCTTCCTCACCAAATCCGTCTCCTGAGGATGAACCCCCGGCGGATCAATCTGCTACACCTTCTCTGGAAGACCAGGAACTGGCCTCCACGGACGCAGAGGTCAAGACTGCTCTTGCTCCGGTTGTCGCAGCAGTTGGAGTCGGAAGCCCTCCTGTAGCCTCTGAGGTTACCCCTGACCTCGCACCCTCTAGCCCTTCTGGCCTTTCCCCAGAGTCAGTGCCCTTATTACATCCTGGGTCTGACATAGGTAGCACAGGGGAACAATTTAAAAACAGTTTTTTGTTGAGTTGGATTTTTGAGCTTATTTAGACTAAAATTGGCATGCTGATTCCAAATCTGTAGTTAGTTTTTTTCTAGCACGTCAAGTTTTTTCTAAACAGCTTACCTACCAGATAAGCAAAATTCCACTGGTTAGCTGTAGTAACTCTTGCCAGCTGATAACGATTTGACTCATCTAGAGCTATGTGGCAACTTGTTTGTGCAGTCACAATTGAGACAGTGCAGTGAGAGGTGTGTGCAGCTCCCAATAGGTCAGTAATGTCAATATCTACGAACAGAAAGCTAGGATAGTAGGAATTAGGAGGATTTGATATGGCTTTTCTATTAACCTTGGAACAACATACCATTGTAATTTCTATTTTGGTTAATGCTTTTTTTTTTTTGTTTTTAAGCTTATAACTATTCCAGCCTAGTGTTTTATTTCCTTAGGTATATGTTTCTTTTGTTTCAGATCATGTCTGCTCCTGCTATGTCTCATCGTAAATGCCTAAACAACCCTGACTCCTTCTGCTATATATGTGGTAGTTTCACCAAGTCAGAGGGCAAACATCAGCGTATTTGTCAAACAAGCATATTTCGCATATTTTAAAGTGAAACTCGGTGATCAAGAAAACCCGTGGGCCCCTCACAAAGTGTGCAAGCAGTGTGTCGAGAGTTTACAGATGTGGACCAAAGGAACACGTGAAAAGATGCCATTTGGTATCCCCACGGTTTGGCGACAGCAAAAATATCATTCCACAGACTGTTACTTTTGTGCAGTGAAAACATCAGGATTTAACAAGAAAACTAAAAGTAAAACAGAATATCCTAATATACTGTCAGCTATAAGACCAATGCCTCATTCAGCTGAAATTCCAGTGCCAGTTTTCGAACAACTACTTCCTCTAGAAGGTCTGAGTGATGTTGAAGAACGCAGTGTCAGCAGTGATGCAGATTTTGACATTCACGAGGATCCAGTTTGTAGGGGATTTGATCAGCACATGTTGACTGATTTAGCACGTGATCTGGGCCTATCAAAAAAAGCTTCAGAAATACTAGCATCAAGACTGAACGAAAAAAACCTACTTGAACAAGGGGTGAAGGTATCATACTTTCGAACCAGAAAAAGTACATTTCTGCAGTACTTTTGAAGTGACAGCAGTTTTGTGTTTTGCCATAACATTCCTGGTTTACTGAAGGAACTAGGGCTTTCAAACTACAATCCAAATGAATGGCAAATGTTTATGGATAGCTCAAAGCGGAGCTTGAAGTGTGTCCTTCTACACAATGGCAATTTGTTTGGCGCAGTCCCTATTGGGCATTTGATTTGTCTTCGTGAAGAATATGGAGATGTAAAGAGAGTTACTGAGTTATTGCAATATGACAAACACAATTGGATCATCTGTGTTGACCTTAAGATGGTGTCCTTCCTTCTTGGTCAGCAACCTGGATACACAAAGTATCCCTGCTTTCTCCATGTGTGGGATAGCAGAGCTCGAGAGAAGCATTGGGTTGAGAAGAATTGGCCTCCGAGATCTGATCTTAAACCTGGAGATCCTAACATTGTACATGAGCCACTTGTTGACAGGAAGAAAATATTATTCCCACCTCTGCACATAAAACTAGGTCTCATGAAACAATTTGTAAAAGCATTGTCAACTGATGGCAACTGTTTGAAGTACATCATCTTGACATTTCCTGGACTGTCAATTGAAAAAATCAAGGCCGGTGTGTTTGATGGTCCACAAATTTGACAGCTCATCAAAGATGAACAGTTCACCGGTAATATGTCAGACCTTGAAAAGAATGTTTGGCTATCATTCAAAGACGTCGTCAAGAACTTTCTTGGAAATTCACATGCAAGTAATTACACAGAAATTGTTCAGAAACTATTAGAGAGCTACAAAGTGCTTGGTTGCAACATGAGTATTAAATTACATTTTTTGCATTGCCATCTTGCCAACTTTCCGGAAAATCTTGGTGCTGCTAGCGACGAGCAAGGTGAACGATTTCACCAAGATTTGAAGGTTATGGAAGAACGTTACCAGGGTAGATGGGATGTCCATATGATGGCTGACTATTGTTGGAGCATCAAACGCGATTGTCCTCAAGTTAAACACTCCAGAAAAAGCAACAAGCGTAAATTTTTACCTTAACCTGCACACAATTATAGCCTTATCCTTTGTAAAAACATAAAAATGTTAAATAAACGTTCTATTCATGCCTATTCTTTAATTTTTCATTGTATGTTAATATTTGCAACTTTTTATAAAACAAGCACTGTAACTGTTATGTACAGTATTTTTCATATTTTTTAAGAAAACAAAAATCCTATAGTTCAAAAACTTGACAGGATAGAGAAAAACTGAGATCAGTTTTGGATTCAGCGCCCAAAAATTGCTTAACCCTTTGATTTCGGTTGTAACGTATACGACGCATTTAATAAACTGGCCCGGAACACTGTTGTGTCGTATACGAGCACCGGTAATTTCCTTTTATGTGAAGGACTGATGATTGAAATACTGGCCTCTTTTTCTTGATATGGTAACAGTCTGTGAGTTGCCATACAGTGAATTCATATAAATTCACGTGTTTCCTAAAATTCATTAGTCTTCATCAAGATGTCACAGGAGGACGGGTCAAGGGTACGACATCCTCGAGTTGACCGCCGGCAGATCGAGAGAAGAGCTCTCGACGAGGATAACTATTTTATAGACCTTTCTCGACTCATTTTCTGGATATGAAAATGAATCGGATTTAGAAGGAAATGAAATGGATAATTATGGTCCTGGTACAAGAGACAGTGATGAAATATCAACCGACAGTGAAAATGACGAAAATCTGCCACCTACAAATGAAAGCCAAGGTGTCAAAAGAAGGCGGAGACAGCGAAGTGGCCCAGGTGATGAGTGGGAGTGGGCTGCCAGCAATTTCAGCCCAGAGATTTCATATTTGACAGCAGTGGCAGTGGCATTACGTCGAAATGTAATGTGAATGAAAATTCAAAGGAAGTAGACTATTTTTTTATTTTTCGACAACGAATTTATGGGGCTGATTGCTGAAGAGACAAACCGTTATCAGAGATTCCTTGTTGATACGCTAGGAGATGCAGTGCCAAAGTATTTGCGAAAATTTGCTCAGGTTACTGTGGAGGAAATGATACGGTTCCTTTGTGTGATTATGATCATGTCGCATATAAGTAAACATCGCATCGTAGATTACTGGACTACGCTTGAGACATTCGAGACAAAAGGAGTGAGAAGGCTGATGGCAAGGGACAGATTTCTTCAAATTCTACGGGTTCTACATTTCGTTGATAATTCACATGAAACAAGCCCAGATAATAAACTAAAAAAATTAAACCCGTGCTCGACAGTGTGCGTAGAAAATTCCGGGAAAAATTTCAACCTTTCCAGGATTTATGCATAGATGAAAGTTTAATGTTATGGAAGGAAGGCTAAGTTTCAAGCAGTACATTCCAGATAAAAGAAGTCGATTTGGAGTGAAAATATTTGAACTTTGTGATGCCAAAACGGATTATATTGTCGATTTTATAATCTATACTGGAAAAGATACAGAGATATTGGTAGATGAGGATCTAGGGGTATCTGGTTCTGTGGTAAAACATTTATGGCCTCGCATCTCGGAAAACATCACATCCTGTATTTCGATAATTGGTATTGCAGCCCAAAACTGCTCAAGTATTTGGGCGACAACGAAACAGGAGCATGTGGAACAGTCCGGAAAAATAGGAAATTTATGCCTAAATTTCCTGATGTGAACAAATCTGAGATTTCGTCTCAAAACTGCAATGGAATATTAGGTTTAAAATGGCAGGATAACAGGACAGTGTATATGTTATCTTCAGTACATGAAAATATAATGGTAGACTGTGAAAAAGGTGTCGACCAGGGAATTTGTGCAAAAACCTGCATGCGTTGTTGACTATAATAAGAAAATGCGGATTGTGGACAAGAACGACATGCTTATTAGTTCTGTGAAGTGTATCCGTAAAACCACGAGATGGTAC
>NC_089781.1:30821747-30889247 GCF_040412425.1 Macrobrachium rosenbergii
CCTTCCTCCGAGGAAGCAGCCTCTGGGTCGGACCCTTCCCTTCAAGGCTGCCCTCAAGAGACTGGCCATCCTTGGAGGACTTTGGGTCTCATCCTCAGTTCTTGGGCCCTCTCCAGGCCCGCTTCCCAGCCTGGCAGGATACCTGCCTTCCTCCAAGGAAGCAGCCTCTGGGTCAGACCCTTCCCTTCAAGGCTGCCCTCAAGAGACTGGCCATCCTTGAGGACTTTGGTCCTCATCCTTGAAGTTCTTGGGCCTCTCCAGGCCTGCTTCCCCAGCCTGGCCCTTCAGCCCTCAGGCAGGATACCCTTCCTTCTGCCCTCAAAAGACTGGCCATCCTTGGAGGACTTTGCATCCTGAAGTTCTTGGGCCCTCTCCAGGCCCGCTTCAGATACCTGCCTTCCTTCAAGCAGCCTGCCCTTCCCTTCAAGAAGACTGGCCATCCTGGAGGACTTTGGGCCTCATCCTTGAAGTTCTTGGGCCCTCTCAGGCCTGCTTCCCCAGCCTGGCAGGATACCTGCCTTCTTCCGAGGAAGCAGCCTCTGGGTCGGACCCTTCCCTTCAAGGCTGCCCTCAAGAGACTGGCCATCCTGGAGGACTTTGGGCCTCATCCTTGAAGTTCTTGGGCCCTCTCCAGGCCTGCTTCCCCAGCCTGGCAGGATACCTGCCTTCCTCCGAGGAAGCAGCCTCTGGGTCAGACCCTTCCCTTCAAGGCTGCCCTCAAGAGACTGGCCAGCCTAGGAGGACTTTGGGCCTCATCCTGAAGTTCTTGGGCCCTCTCCAGGCCTGCTTCCCAGCCTGACAGGATACCTGCCTTCCTCCGAGGAAGCAGCCTCTGGTCGGACCCTTCCCTTCAAGGCTGCCCTCAAAAGACTGGCAAGCCTTGTAGGCTTTTGGGGCCAATCCCAAAGGGCTTGGGCCCTTTCCATGGGAAGGGTCAGACCCATAGGCTGCTTCCTTGGAGGAAGGAAGCGGCCTCTGGGTCGGACCCTTCCCTCACCAATACTTTTGCTTTCTCTTACCCTACTTTTCAAAACTGACACTTTCTGTCTCCGAAGGCTTCCAGACGATTTGAAGCATCTCGGAGATTGTTCTGGACACTTTGAAGCTCGGCGCATGCGCGAATGGCATTTCTCTCGTCCTTCCAGGAGCCGGAGGACTGAAGGATTCCAAAAATGTCTTCAAGGAAAATCTCGAAGGTTTTAGATCATTTCAACATCGCGATAACCATTACTTGGAGTTCTTTTTCTGGCACATAAACAGCTTCTTTGCTTTAAGGAGTCGTCTTCTATAAACTTATGAGATTCCCTCTTACTGACGATATTGATCATCCTTCGATTCTTCCTTGCTTCTCCGAAAAGTAATTCTGTGAATCCAAAATCTTTGAAGTAGTTTCTAACACCTCAGGTTATCTACTTTATTCTTCGTCAGCATTCTTCAGTATACCTCCACGCCGATGTCGTCTCTTTTTGTTCCTTCTCTTTCTTATTTCGAGCGAAGAACTGCTCCAAGCGGTAATTTTGGGCATCCAAAATCCCCTCAATCAGCTTAGAAAACACCTCAAGTTCTCTACCTTTTATTTCGTATAAATTCTTCAGTTCCTCCGTTCCACTGTCTTCCTCTCTTCTTGATTATTTCCTTCCTTATTTCGAATGAAGAGCTTGCGTCCGTGAGTGACAATACGACTGTAGAGGTGCCGAATAATCGCAGAAGGCGGGAACCTCGACTTCATACTGCTCCGCGAAGTAGTCCATATTTTCAGCAGTAAACAATTACAGACTGAAGCTATCTGCCATTCTCGTGATGTACTTTTCCCTCTTGAAAATCTCTTTTAGTCGATCTGCTTCGTCATCCAGTTCATTTTAACCATAAACTTCGCCTTCTTTGCTCACATGCTGTCTCTGAAGGCTTCAAGACGTCTTCCTGGAGGATCCCTGAGATGGCCACTGTAGTCCTTGGTGTCAGTGCACCTATTGAGTGATGGCGCTATACGCATGAGCGGAAGAATTCTAAAACGACTGCAGGAAAAACACGAAGATATTACGGCGCCAGGCGACAATGATTCTTTCTTGCAGCAGAAGGTATGAAATTTTCTTGAAAGCTTTATTGCCACGAAAACATCAATATTTAAAAAAAAAAAAAGAAATTAAAAATTTAGTGAAAAATCATCATCGTATCCTTTTCTCTCGTCAGAAATATATATATATATATATATATATATATATATATATATATATATATATATATATATATATATATATATATATATATATATATATATATATATATATATATATATATATATATATATATATATATATATATATATATATATATATATATATATATATATATATATATATATATATATATATATATATATATATATATATATATATATATATATATATATATATATATATATATATATATATATATATATATATATATATATATATATATATATATATATATATATATATATATATATATATATATATATATATATATATATATATATATATATATATATATATATATATATATATATATATATATATATATATATATATATATATATATATATATATATATATATATATATATATATATATATATATATATATATATATATATATATATATATAATATATATATATATATATATATATATATATATATATATATATATATATATATATATATATATATATATATATATATATATATATATATATATATATATATATATATATATATATATATTTTATATATATATATATATATATATATATATATATATGTATATATATATATATACATGTATGCATATATATATATATATATATATATATATATATATATATATATATATATATATATATATATATATATAATATATATATGTATATATATATATATATATATATATATATATATATATATATATATATATATATATATATATATATATATATATATATATATATATATATATATATATATATATATATATATATATATATATATATATATATGTATATATATATATATATATATATATACATATATATATATATATTATATACATATATATATATATATATATATATATATATATATATATATATTATATACATATATTTATATATCTATTTATATGTATATATATACATATAGATAGATAGATAGATAGATAGATATCTCTCCTCCTGACGATATATAGGAGAAAAGGATACGATGATGATGATTTTTCGCTACATTTACATTTATTTCTTAAAAAAATGCTATTTTCGTGGCAATAAAGCTTTCTAGAAAATTTCACCCTGGGAGGACAAGATCAACTTGGAAATTATTATTATAGATAGATACATATACATAAATATATGTATATATAAGTATATATATACATATATTTTATATATATATATATGTGTGTGTGTGTGTGTGTGTTTGTGTATACACTGGTTTGTGCATCTGTGTGCTTTAATTTTTCCCACTAGTTAAAAATAAGGTGGTCTCAAGAATTTCTGTTTCCTGAAATGGTCATCACTAGCGCCCAGTAATCCAGTCAGCTTCAAGAGAAAAGTGACCTTTTTTGTTTTAACAAGGCTTCTCCATTGCCATTGATCACCTTATTAAGGGGGAGAGAGAGAGAGAGAGAGAGAGAGATGGCTGCCTCCAGCAAGGAATGATTAAGTTTTTTCGCATAGCAGAGTAAGTTATAAATATATAGTTTTTTTATGGTACCAGCATCAAATTATAATAGTAGATTTTTTGAAGGATACAGAGTAGTTTAAATCGCTTGTCTTATTTAAATAAAAATTCTTCTTCGAAAAAGAAATAAGTTTTAGAGTCTTCAAGAACACTATTAAAGACGCACGGAAAAACTTTTCCAATATTCCTGGAAAACCTGTCTACCATATACTTTGGGGCTTGTATTTCAAGTCAATGGTCCCTGTATGCTTGTCCTGTATGAATTGGATTCATATTCTAAAAAAAAAAAATAATAGTAATAAAAAAAATACTCATAGTAGCATGAGTCTTAAAATGAAGTAGCAAATCCACAGTTGTATATTTATCTTTAAATATATGTACATATACATAACTGTGGAATTGCTTCTCCAATAATAATAATAATAATAATAATAATAATAATAATAATAATAATAATAATAATAATAATAATAATAATAATAATACTGAGATAATATTAAGCAAACTTTTTACTGATGAAGATGCAATTTTTAATAATTTTAGTAGGACATTTTTAAACAACTTTTAGAGCTGGCCGTGCTGGACACGACCTTTGCCTTCAGTTTGTATAAACAAACTGAAGGGATGGCCATGGTCACCACTTGGTCCAATTTTTGCTAACATCTTCATGTGCTCCTGGAGGAGCGCATAATAGAAGAATGTCCCATTAGGTTCCGCCCTCTATTTTATCGAAGATATGTTGACGACACGTTCTCCCTATTTCGTCATGAATGTCATGCAGAGTCCTTTCTGGAGTTCGTCATCCGACAACATCCAAACATAAGGTTCGCTATGGAGAAGGAGGTAAATAACAAACTCCCTTCCTTGATCTTATTATTTCCAGAGGTGACTCAGGTTTTACACAGGTGTGTATAGAAAAATACATTTACTGGTTTGGGAATGAATTTTTATAGTTCGTGTTTCTTTCATTTGAAACTGAACTCTATTTTAACCCTCCTCCATAGGGCTTACACCCACTCGTCAAACTGGAAGAGTTTCCACGATGAGATATCCTTTTAGTGGAATATTTCAATAATAATTGTTTTCCATCACGACTTTTTTCAGATCCCTAAATAAACTGCTACTACAGAAAATGACTCCGGCAACACCTGAATCGACTGTGCCGAAACTAAAGATGTATGCAAGTTTCCTTTCGTGCATGATGATACTTTTAGGAGAAAATGCACAGCCATTATTCAAAAGAGTTTTCCAGCTTTAAACCTGAAAATCATCCCGAAAAATCCCTTTACAATAGGGTCTCTGTTCCAGAGTCAAAGACCGGCTCAGTCCTCTGTTTTCGTCCAGCGTTGTTTACAAAGTACACTTGCCCGGGATGTGATCACGGGATATACATATGGGGATGCACGAGGAGGCTGTTGAAGGTCCGCATAGATTCCACAGGGGCATAAGTCATAGAACAGGTAGCAGGTTATCTAATCCTGAGCAATCAAATATACGAAATCATTCAAAATTATGTAAAACTTATATTGACAGCAAGGATTTTTCCATCCTAGGCCGAGTGCAGAACAACAACGACTTAACCATCCTAGAATCCATAATTATCAGGAAGACTGTGCCGTCGTTAAATACTCAATCGTCCTCAGTGAAATTGTTTATAGCCTAGTTTGGGCAACTGGTTTTCCTCACTCTGTTTGTACTTATTTATGTTAGTCTTGTTCTTTCTTTCATATAGGTAGGTTGTTTTAAGATTTTAGTGAACTCCTTTTACTCATTATTGACTTGTCTTGGAATGAGGTGTTTTGTTTTAAATATTTTTACTACATAAAGAGCTGTTGCCATTGCATTAATTTGTTATTGATGTTCGCAAATTATATTATATTTTATAGCCTTGAAAATGCGACTTGGAATTCGTCATGGAACGTCGGCATTGAAAATAAACTGTAGATGATGAGGATGCCTTTCCCTACTGCTTCCTTCGTGATGTATATATATATATATATATATATATATATATATATATATATATATATATATATATATATATATATATATATATATATATATATATATAATATTACTAAAATGGACCTCATTCAAACTGCATGGTATCTATAGATACCATCCAGTTTGAATGAGGTCCTTTAGTAATTTAGTTAATGCACAGAACAATTGTGTATGTGATAAAGTTAATATATACGTATGTATACATATATGTGTGTGTTAGTGTGTGTATTAACAGATAGTTAGACACAGAGATAGATGCATAGATGCATAGATAGATATATATATATATATATATATATATATATATATATATATATATATATATATATATATATATATATATATATATATATATATATATATATATATATATATATACATATATATATATATATATATATATATATATATATATATATATATATATATATATATACATATATATATATATATATGTATATATATATATATATATATATATATATATATATATATATATACATATATATATATATATATACATATATGCATATATATAGTAGGGAGTAGGATAGGAAGAACAGTCAGCTCATCATTGATATATTTATTAATAGGTGCGCTTCGGGATCACCCATATCCCATCTTTTCTGGCTAAAAGATACAAAAACACTAATTAAAACTGACAACAGAGCTTACAAAATTAATATGCTTTAAAGATTGAAAAATGACAATGACAAAACAAGAAATAGATTACCTTCAGTAGTAAAGTCCAGAGGATGAAAACTGAATAAGAGTAAACAAGGTTAGCAAGTAAACAAGAAAGGCGGGGGAGGGTTACTATAGTACGACCGTTTTAGGAAGAGACTTTGCCCTCTTAAACTGACCATTAACCTTCTGACTTCAAGCTCTCATTGTTTGCGCCTGTTATCAAGCACGTGTACTATAATAGAAAGTTCTGAATGAAGTTTTGTTGTCCCACTTAAATTTTAGATAAAAAAAAAAAAATTCAATATATGAAAATGATAGATGCAAGAAATTTGGAAACCTAGATGTGCTTTCATTTTCAGTTTTGTTTATTTGGATGCTGTACTGAGCAATGTTCTTGAGTTACGTCATCTACTATAGTTTTTTATTACTGTTCCTTTGCTGTTATCGAAGTCATATAATTGTGATATAGTTTTGAGCTTTTGAATTGTTTTCTTTCATTATGCCTGATCCGTCTTTACCTCCTTGCTGTATCAAGGTTGAATTTTCACTGTGCAGCTATAAAATAGCTCATAATAAATATTCTTTAAATATTGTTACACCCATATATATATATATATATATATATATATATATATATATATATATATATATATATATATATATATATATATATAATATTTAAAATTTAAAGAATGTTTATTATGAGCTATTTTATAGCTGTACAGTGAAAATTCAACCTTGATACAGCAAGGAGGTAAAGACGGATTACGGCATGCATGAAAGAAAGCAATTCAAAAGCTCAAAACTATATCATCAATTAATATATATATATATATATATATATATATATATATATATATATATATATATATATATATATATATATATATATATATATATATATATATATATATATATACAGTATATAGATATTACACATTTATACAGTATTAGATTTACTGTGCTTTTAAAGCACTGTCATATGATACTCATCACTGCTGTGGCATTTCTGTTATATGTAGATTTTTAAAGATATTTCTGCCACTTTCTGTCGAAAAAACAGATCTATATTTCAATTTATTTCAATTTCAGTGTTCAACAGGATATCACACAACAAGGGAAAGCAATAAATTTATTTACAATCAAGTATGAGGAGACATTACTTATGAAGAATCCTCGTCAGAGGATGCTACATCGATAACAAAAGAATCTATATATTTATCAATGCAAACATCTCTTGAAGCGTCATCTCTTTTTATATCTTCGGCATGTCTCACATCAAAAGCCCAGTTGTCAGAAGATATGGATTCAATTGCTTCTTTGACCAAAGGAAGCAGGTCTGATTTTTTAAAATGATTCTTCTTTGCCACGTATGATTTCACCTGCGCCCATATCAGTTCTGTTGCATTATACTGGCAGTGATATGTAGGCAGCCTAACCACTATGTCCATGATCTCTTGCCAGTCTGTCAATCACGTAATCATTTTCTTTACATGAATGTCTTTGCAACTTTACTAATTTTTTATTAGCCAGTCTTTAACTTCATCCTTTTTGGCAGACATTGTCGGAGGTTTATTAATTCGAACTGAATGATAAGAAGCGTTATCAACACTATGATGGCAGATGGCCCTATATTGGGAAGAAGCTGGGTTTTAAACCATTTTTCAAACACTGCAGAATTCATCTGAATTTCTAGATTGCGTATCCTTGTCAGCTGGGTGCTTGATCATTGATAAAAATATTACCCAGAAATGTGGTTAATATTGCAACCAATATTGTGATTGTGTCTACTTACTCTCCAATGTTATTGATGTACAATTAGAAGGAATAAATCATAGGTAAAAATTTTTATTCTGTCACGCCTCTCTCTCTCTCTCTCTCTCTCTCTCTCTCTCTCTCTCTCTCTCTCTCTCTCTCTCTCATTTTTTTTTTTTTGCCCAGCTAGTGGAATAGTAAGCGGAACCATAAAAATGATGAACATTCTTTATGATTAGTTTTCTGACGAATATACAAATAATTTTTAACTATAATACACAACTGTGATGTAGCTGTCCTTTACGGATTCAAACAGAATTAGAAAATGACAAAAAAAAAAGAAGACTGTCATCCTCAATCAGTGCAGTGCTTATACCTCTGGCAACACTAAACCCCGATATATAGTACTTATCCTATGTTTATTTATTTGTGTTGTTACATTAATTGCATAATATCTATATCACGGATCGCTACTATCACAATATTATCATATAAATAAAACAGGTTAATTTGCAGCAAAACAACAAATACAAACGCTATTACAATGATTGTTTACGATTTCGTGCGTCTGGTAGCATGCTACGGGTGACTACCGTCTGAAAACCCTCCGGATTGTGGTAAGTGTGAGGTCTCATCTCGGCCGTAATCAAAGGGTTAATAACAACTGTCAGACCTAACTCAACAAAAATTATAGGCCTTGGAAGAACCCAAAGTAGAAGAGGGCCAAGTAGTTACTGAGCCATGAGCTCATCTTGGCACTAGTGTCCTCTCGGCACAGTACCTTTCCATTTTAGAGTAATCCTGGCTCTTGCCCAGAGGAGGTAGCCAGAATGATCTCTATCATAATAACAGCCTAGGCCAGATTGAGTACATAACAACAGCCTAGGCCAGACTGAGTACATCGTCACAGTGACCTTGTCACTTACACCTTATATCGAGCCGCAGTAACCACGTAAGTACATAGTAATTAAAGAAACCAGCCATTCTAACTATTGTGAAGAGAGCCACTGAGCTCATGACAGTGCGGCAAGCATTTATCAAATGAGGCAAACCTCATGTACAGATCAGTGATTACAAATTGTATTGCAAGATACTGTATACTTGTAACATTGTAACTTAGCTAGTTCATTGTCCTTTACGTTGGTGCTCCGGCCGTGTTCTAATAGATTAGGTCATAGGGGATACCACTGAATGTACCATTTGGCTAGGTCTAAACACCTCGATCATAAGAGGCAGCCCATAAATAACAATAAGCACCTTTAGGTAGTGTTAGGAGTCTGTAGAAGTAAGTGATTAAAAGCCCATGTCCCTTCCTAGAGTCAGGTAGATCCTTAGCTAGTTAGATTGCAAGGAGCAAATCTGTTCAAGGGAAAAGAGTAAAGTAATAGAGGTGAACAGCTTGCTTAGTACAGACCTTCACGCCTGAAAGGGAGTGAAGGCCTTTTTAAAGGGGGGAGCTTTTATAAATATTGCTGTTCCACCTCTCTCCTTTAATTGGTAGGAATAGAATTAAAACCAAAAGGAAAAGAAAAAGAAACACGACCAGACAGCACCAAAAAACCAAGCTACTTCCATTAAACCTGGGGAGAGAGGCATGCTGTTGTTGTTTTGAAATTCCAACCAACCGTCTTAGTAGATTAAGAATTTAGCTTAGGGACCTATCCAACACAGATGGTTTCACCAGGGCTACCTTTAGTGAGGGCGTCCCTAAGCATCACTTTTCTCTGAACTGTGTATCGGCGATGTTTTTTTTTTATTTTTCAGACTGCCACAGGGTATGGAGGGCTGGATGGCCACAAGAGGCCAAGCCCTCTAAGCAGGTCATCCCAGGTCAGAGAGAGTCCAGCCACCAAGCGCAGAGGGCACACAAACGGTAGTGCTCCCGCACCTTTTCTTTTGTTTCTTTTACTTAGTGGAACATGTTTTATCACATCACCAGATCCCGGGCGTCAGTTGCAAGTGACCGCAAGCATCCTACATAAGGTAAGTCTGATGATGATAATTACTCGCTGTTCTTCTGCTGTCTCTCCCACTGCATTTCTTTTTTTTTTTTTAATTTCTCTCTTCTTAGACACTGACTAAAGATCCTGGTGGAACCATATTTCCTGTTTGAAGTTGAGTATACGAAGTATAATTCATGTTGCCTAGTGAGATTGCAAAAGGTATCCCCCATGGTGTTAGCATAATATTCTCAATTTGAGATACCCCCCCCAACCTTGCAATAATTAAGGGTTAGTGAGAGGACATATAAGTAATACTCAGGCAAGTCTTGGAACCTGATCATACCATTGCATTGTTTGGAAGAGGAATAGCCTTTAATTTGCTAGAAAACTGCTTACGAGAGCGCTACTAGAACGATCAGCTGTTGTGTCATACTCTAAAAAGTAGGGGAAATATTACCACATCTCAAAGGGACAAATTGTGGAGCTGTTATTGGCTAATGTAGATTTGGCTCATGTAGATTCCCTCACTGTAACACTCATTTTGTTGGACTGGGTCTGAATTTTTTAGTCTATCATTCAATGAAATTTAATTGATCCAACTTCTGAGAACAACTTACTAATATTCTAGCATCTATATATACTATGGAAGCAGAAAACACAGTCTGAATTTCCTTCTTAGGTGACAGCATACAAAAAATAAAACACATCACCTTGGTACCGCTAGGAATAGTGCCGCTAAAGTGAAGGGTGGGTGATCGTTGGAGATATTTAATTTATCAGTTCAAGAATCAATTAAAATGGTCTTTAACCTAGTTCCAGCTGGCGACCTGATCTAATTAAGTTAATTGTCTGTCTTTTGGGATAACTTCCAGCCATAACTGATGAGATTACGTGGGTCTTCAGTATATCAAGGCTACATTAACCACAGTAATCAAGAATTAAACTCATCTACCGATCGACTCCGTAACTATATATATATATATATATATATATATATATATATATATATATATATATATATATATATATATATATATATATATATATATATATATATATATATATATATATATGTATAGCATGATGGATAGATGCTTCATAAGTTTATTTATCTTTGCATATAAATGCATTCCTACAGCAAATATTTCAAGAGTACACAAAATCAAGACTTTTTCATTACAGATGAGAGCTTGAGCGGCATCACCCGGTTCATAATCAAGACTATTGTTTACATCTCTGTTGTCGCAATCATGAATGCAAATCTACGTATTGGACGCCAAATCCTCGTTCATCAAAGGATAAGCAAATGTTCAGAATAAAAACAATACTTGCAAAAAGGCGTAGATTTAAGTTTTATTCTTCACTTTTTTCCTAACTGAAAGAGGTACTGATTCTATTGCAAGGTTTTCCTATAAAGTTTTATATTTAGGAGTACAAATAGGATTTTGTGAGTTTCCTCGGTTCGCTCATAAATCACTCAGAAACAAATTTCATAACTAAACGCCTTCATAAATTTTTATTCTAGCTCACATGTAACACAGACACTATATATATATATATATATATATATATATATATATATATATATATATATATATATATATATATATATATATATATATATATATATAATATATATATATATATATATATATATATATATATATATATATATATATATATATATATATATATATATATATATATATATACATATATATATCTGTGTATGTATGTATGGCTGTATATATGTATATTTATACATATATCTATATGTACATTTATATCTATATAATTAAAAAAGACAGCTAACAGACCTACTGAAGGTCACCATAACATATTAGAAACTATTTCACATAAGTGGAATCGCCTCTTGCGACCTAGATTAAAGAGTGGGAGCGAAAACAAACACTGGGCAGGGGGGGTGGGGGGGACTAAACCGCAATTCGAAAATGCATTTCGAAATAAACTTGTATTCCATTTAAGATATACTCAATATGAATTCCAAAAGTACATTCGGGGAAAAGACATTGCTCAAGTAAATAAGAAAGCTACGTTGCTAGAAGATGTTTCCAATAATGTGCTCTGCCTAACATCTTTTTTATGGTACGATGTCAGCATGCAGTAGGCTCGTTTTCTATGCCCGCGTTCTGTGTTCAATCATTGAATAAGGAATATGGGACATAAACTAAAGTAGGTTGATTCTCACGCATTGCTTTAACAGATTGTGGTCTGTGATATTTATAAGCACAATCAACACGGCATGAGGTAAAAACTCGTTTCGGTAAAATACAAAGATAACTAATATCTGTATTAGAATAATCAAGTAAATATAGGCTTAGTGTGAGTTTTTTAATTAACAACTTCGTACCATTCGTGCTAAGAATATTGTTTGAGAAAGAGCACTGGTGGAAATATCTCTGTACATACAGGCTTTCGATGAAAAGAGCTTCTTTATGTGAACTCTTACTCAAAATATTTGCCATCTGGTATAATTACTAATTATACACACACACACACACACACACACACACATATATATATATATATATATATATATATATATATAGAGAGAGAGAGAGAGAGAGAGAGAGAGAGAGAGAGAGAGAGAGAGATAATTCGTAACATACTAACACCTGCAGTATTGTGCAGGTGTGTCCTAAGTGTTCATTCTGCGCTTACAGTTCAGTCACTTTTGAGATTCAGCGTTGTTCATCCAGTTAGAAACCAGGGAGATTCTGTTCACATGAGATCGCAAGCAACGTCAGCAATTGAACGATCGATGCCCATAACATTGTTCAACAGGGCGCTTAGATACAGCATGACGTGGCAATGATGGGAATTTCCATCATTAAGCCATGGAACTTTTTGGTTTGGATATAATCGGATTCGTGGGTGTGTAAAACGGAAATACACGTGCATACGTTCGTTACGAAAACACTTGGTGCAAATAAGCTTGTGATAGATTGCTCACTCTGGTATGTTGGGCCAAGCGAACTGGACGTGTTGGACACGCTGGGAATCAAGATTCTCATTCGCTTTGGAGTGAGTAGTGTCTCTGAAAAATTACTAACTTTTATGAACTTTCCTTCCCAGCCTGAATTATGTTTTCTTAATCGTTTACCATTTATCTCATGTGCTTTGGTTTGTTTATAAACTGGAGACTAACAGAGATAGTTCCGTTTTTTCCCAGGAATGTTTCAATGAACCCATGATTGATTGGGGTGGATATGCTCCTGGTCAAGCGAGCATTTAAAATGGCCGATGGGGAAAGTGGTCGTTTTTTTTTTAACGGAACAGTGACAGAAATTACTTTAAAAGTTATATGTAACAGACTTTCGTGAAATGAGGGTTAGCTTAGATACCCGGTGGGAGACAGGAAATAATCCCCACATATATGTGACATGCAATTATTTTCTTTATTTCGGGGTAATGCTCATTGAATTTGATATCCATCTTTCATAATTTCATTTTGCATGATTTTTTATCACCCGTACCTATTAAACTGTATTTTGGTAGTTTAGTTTTGATTTACACACCTTAGACAGAATAGGTAAATGAAAGAGAGAGAGAGAGAGAGAGAGAGAGAGAGAGAGAGAGAGAGAGAGAGAGAGAGAGAGAGAGGAGATGGAACTACTGGTGCTGCCGGCGACAAGGTACCAACTGAACTCAGTTAAGCCCAAAGGGTCGTTTGTCAAGTTCGACATAAGCCCTTTAACATACATACTGTATATACATTATATATATATATATATATATATATATATATATATATATATATATATATATACATAAATATATGTATATATATATATATATATATATATATATATATATATATATATATATATATATATATACATACACACACATACACACACATGTATATATATATATATATATATATATATATATATATATATATATATATATATATATATATATATATATATATCTTCTTCTTTTCTTTTAACGTGCTTTTATTCCCATTTTTGTATGGGGTAAGCACGATGCCTTCTTTTGAAGGACTTTTTGATTTGGCTTTGGGGTAGACCTGTGGTCTCGATCAGCTGCCCTGCCTGACATCGCTTAGACCCCGGTACGTATGTTTCATGTATCATACCAGACCCAACGCCCTTTCTTCCCAGCAGCGAGAAGTTATTGCGCGGGTATGGCGAGAGTTCGAGACGTGTGAGATGTTTGTTATGTTTTTAGAAGGTGTTGTAGTGGCTTTGTTTTATGTGTGTATTTAGTCTGTAACATCCATTTGCTTTTTAAGCAAACCTATCCGTTGATTACATAAATAATCCCGGGATGTCTACACGGATAGCAAAGTGTCTGCCTCTCTGACCAGCCGGCCTGCGGGATTGAACCCGCGCCACAGACCTCTACAGAGTCAGAAGCTGCTGCTGTAACAAACTGAGCCTATATATATATATATATATATATATATATATATATATATATATATATATATATATATATATATATATATATAAAACTCAACTTTGTAATCTACAGTCCTGTTCTTTATATTTGTTTCTCGTCATTCCAAGTTTCTTTTCATTCAAAACTTTACTTGCCTTATTTCACGACGCAAGTCATTCTGGGTTTGAAATTCAAGTTGTAAAACATACCCAATGATTTCAACTTGATTTCCTATTTACTTTCAGTCATTTGTGTTAGTTAGCCGTTACGGGCTGCTTTAGAAGAAAGACCCCGTGCCAGCATATAGCTGACTTTGTCTAACCTACAACAACAAAGACCTTTTTTTCATGACATGGCGAAAGAGATCAAAATTCTTAGCAAACACTTTCAGAAAATGATCATCCGAATGTGAAGCAAAATTATATGCATGAGATAACTAGCTATTTCGAGGTAAACCAAGTTAATAAAATATCACTTGAAAAAATATGTATATATATATACATATATGTGTGTGTATACACAAACCACACACACACACACACACACACACACACACACACAC
Source organism: Macrobrachium rosenbergii (assembly GCF_040412425.1). NCBI lineage: Eukaryota > Metazoa > Arthropoda > Malacostraca > Decapoda > Palaemonidae > Macrobrachium > Macrobrachium rosenbergii. The sequence goes on from NC_089781.1 coordinate 30,836,841, forward strand.
ACACACACACACACATATATATATATATATATATATATATATATATATATATATATATATATATATATATATATATTTATTTATATGTATATGATTATATATGTATATATTTATATATATATATATAAATATATTTATGTATATATATATATATATATATATATATATATATATATATATATATATATATATATGTATATATATATATATATATATATATATATATATATATATATATATATATATATATATATATATATATTATATATATATATATATATATAGGAGAGAGAGAGATTGCTAACTTAGTAGGTATCCAATGAATTGCTCTTTTTTTTTCTACCCTTTAGTAAGTGTGAAATAATTGAAGGAGGAGCGGACAAGTAGTGAATTATTGTAAACATGAAATAAAACTTATATCAAGAAACGGAGATTGTGCGTACGTGGTAGGTGAAAGGATACAAATGTATCTAGTTTACCTTAACACTTTGTTACAAATAGAATATTGCCTGAAAGACAGCAGGTTAAAAAAAATCTGTGAGATAGCCTGTGGATAGCGGAAAACTTATTCAAGCGTAATCACAATAAACGAAGAGTTGTAAAGTATTCCTTTGCAAATGGTTTTCTTCGTCAATACAGTTAATTTCTTTTTTTTTTTTTTAATAAGAAAAAATGATTTTACGCCATATCACCAATATCGTCTCTGCTTTATGTAGTTGAAGGAAGAGAAAGCAGAATATCCAAACCCTGTGAGTTTCCTTCCTGCTCTGCACTTTCTATTCTATTTTATTTTCTTCCTCGTCGGGTATACTGGAGACAAGGATTTATCACTTCTTACTCACCTTCATCCGAGGATTTCTTTTTCCTGTACAGTCTGATGCTGACCCAGATGTTTTCCAGGTCTCTGGTTTTCGTTAGGAAGTTTTCTTCTCAGTTTCGCAGATTCTGTTTTAGGATTTTCGGAGAAATGGAGATTAAACTTCATCGTCTTTCTATGCTTTCGACTTGTAATTCTTTATCAGTTAATCTATATGATGCTAACTTGAATCTCGGCAGAGTATTGGCATAATTAAAAATATTTTATGAAATAAGATTTCTTGCTTAAGTTGACTATAATCGATCGTAGCGGTTACCGAAATCTTTCACACCTAGAGGTAAATGCTAATCTACAAAGTCTTGAAGCGCTAAAACACTCTGAGGGGGAAAGGGAGATATCAAATCAGTTTGGACCGTGTTCTCAAACTCGCCGCCAGCAAAGGCTGCAAAGACCACTTGGTAGGGAAGAGATTCAATTCAGGAAGCTAATGAAGATGTCAGCGGGATTACTAGGGTAAGAAGATGTTTTCTGGTACGCGTGGGTACTAAAAAACCTTCAAACGAAAGGTGTGGAGGAGGTGTTGTATATGTATATAGCATTTAATCGGAGAGCAGAATTTGTTTATTATTATGCAAGACTTTCAGTGATTAGCTACGTGTGTGACTCAGTCACGACTGAGGGTTACCTATGCAGCTGTTCACGTGAAAATGACGATGAGAAAAAAAGACAAGCAAGGGTTTGTTGCTATATATATATATATATATATATATATATATATATATATATATATATATATATATATATGTGTGTGTGTGTGTGTGTGTGTGTGTGTGTGTATGCGTGCACTTGTGTAATATTCCTTTGAGACTTGGGCTAGCTGGAAGCATGTTCAAAACTGATAAATTCAGTTAACGATTTAACCAGTATTTGATCTCTAAATGTTCCAAATGAATGCACTTCCGGATGTGAAGTTATCGTAATACAGTTATGAAAAGTGGTTTCAAATCGGCTTTAAGAGGAAACTGAATCGACACCTATGTCTGGAACATCTTACATCAGACATGATGAATGAACGTGGGTGACAGTCTAATCATCGTAGCCTCAAAAAGATACAAGGACTGGGAAAGAGATTTTTTTTCTCAAAATTCTAATCAAGATGGTTATAAAACATCTGGGACTGCATCAGACAGACCTTATTAAAAAGAACGGTGAGAGAGAGAGAGAGAGAGAGAGAGAGAGAGAGAGAGAGAAGAGAGAGAGAGAGAGAGAGAGAGAAACCTCGAGGTTGGTTGTATGGTGGGTAGTCTAATTCCTTGTTGTCAATATGGGCGAAGTAAAATGGACTTAAAATAAGGTTATTCAACAGACACACACACACACACACACACACACACACACACACACATATATATATATATATATATATATATATATATATATATATATATATATATATATATATATATATATATATATATAAACTTTTGTAAGATTTTCTCAGTTTTATGCCCTCGGCCACTGGAGAGATACTAGTATACAATAAAACATGTACAGATTTTTTTTAAACTGATCAGAGGCCAACTCTTACCAATAATAATGACATTGAGAAAATCGATTAAAGGAAGGTATAAAATGAATAGCATGAATGAGTCAAGGAAAGAGTAAATGGCTATAATAATATAACAAAGATGATAGCTTAAAGAACTTTCTCTCTCTCTCTCTCTCTCTCTCTCTCTCTCTCTCTCTCTCTCTCTCTCTCTCTCTCTCTCTCTCCAATTAGATCTGGTTTTATAGAACTTTAAAGGGATTTTTCTCATTGCAGGTGTTTTTTTTTTTACTTACACTCTTCCAGCGTTTCAGGAACTTGTTAAAGTTGCGAAAATATATTTTCTGCGTACCAAGAAGATCTATAACAGTCTGATTCTACTAAACGGAAATTAATGGCGTCCAATTACATGAATCCTCATTAATGTATGCTATGAGAAATAAAAATGAAATTTTGCCTTCATGTTATAAATACAAAAATTACTGCTAGTGAATTTTCTTTTGTGTAACTCATTCGTAAGCTCTCTCTCTCTCTCTCTCTCTCTCTCTCTCTCTCTCTCTCTCTCTCATTATTAGCAGTGTAGTATAAAGCTTCGGATATCCTTTTAAGCTAAGCAACAAAATTTAATCGGCGAGAAAGTATGGAATGACTCTTTTGTCCCTTCGATATGATATATGTCGTTGGCACCTAAGTGATTATTATTACTATTATTTTCATGGAGCTTTAATCTTTTACATATCTTCAGCACACACGCACACACAAAAACTAGCATAACTCAAATGTCACACAGGCTCCTTGAGTCAACTGATTTAGAAGCATATATATATATATATATATATATATATATATATATATATATATATATATATATATATATATATATATATATATATATATATATATATATGTATATATATATATATATATATATATATATATATATATATATATATATATATATATATATATATATATATATATATATATATATATCTATATATATATCTATCTATATATATATATATATATATATATATATATATATATATATATATATATATATATGTGTGTGTGTGTGTGTGTGTGTGTGTGTCTGTGTGTGTGTAATGGTTCACTAATAATCAGGAAGAAAATGCAGTTAACATTCCTGAAGTCCTTCCACTTGTGATGAGTAAAAGCTCTCAAAAAATGCATCTATTGTAGAATTTTAGTAATTTTTCACTGCGCAATTTGAAGTTGACTGTGATGATATATCATACCTAACTTGCATCCATGCCATTTTGTGTAGTCTGCAAGCACCGTCGTCCATCCTAAGACCAGCATCCCTAACTACTGTCTGCTATGTAAGTAAGTAAGTAAGTAAGTAAGTAAAAGGTATCTTAGCTATGGCGTAATGTAGACAATCTCTGCAATTTTCGACGATATGTCTAGACTTACGATAAATTATACTTTTCAGGAATATGGTGTATCTACGGGGAGATTAATCAAAACTATATAGAATAATCTAAAACTTTACAAATATGCTGAGGCTTAGAGTGATCTATTCCATCTTTAGAGTTTCCTACTCGAGGAGATGGTTATTATTTAAGTTTAGAAGAAAACCGTAGCCATGATACATTATTCGATATGATAAAAGTAAATAGATTAGATATCAAAGTTTCTTGAAGAAGAATTTTACTTCGTCATACTTTGTCCGTGTTTATTGTTACTTCCACCTTTTCATACAGTGTTTGTATGTGTTTTACTGCTACCTGTCTATTTTATCTGTCTTTCCTCTTGCTGAGATTTTGAAAGGTATGGTAATGATTGTTTAGGTTTCAAACAATTCTCCGAGTACTTCTGTATCGCCATTTTTCCACCTTTTCCGAATTATTATGCATTATCAAGTTTGATTATTACTGCAAACAGCAATCGGTTCGCCATATCATATTTTTCATATGACGTTTTGCTTAAAACCATAAACTGTCAAGCTTCCCAAACGCCTGAAAGTTGAACGACGATAGCATTTATTCCGTAAATAAAGTTTAGCTCACTACAGAATAGTTTAGTCCCCCCCAGAGCATTCAATATATAGAATTTTACGAATCAAAAAGATGGAATGAGCTCCTCGAACATAAAAAAATTAAGCAAGGTACATTTACATAAATGGAAATATGCATACTTTTTGTGTGGTGTGGCTGGCTGGGGTTGAGAAGAAAGAGAGGCTCTGTTAACACATAGGGAAGACACGAGTCACTTTTTTTCTTGTATTGTATTGAAAAAAATCAAAATCAGTAAATGAGGTGTGTGACGTAGTGGAAAGTAAGTAACGAAAATAAAGGTGTTAACAGAGTTAAAAAGCAACAGGGGAATTGATATACGCAAAAATATGTTATATAATTGAGAATATTGAATATACACACACACACACACACACATATATATATATATATATATATATATATATATATATATATATATATATATATATATACATATACTGTATACAGACACACACACACACACACACATATATATATATATATATATATATATATATATATATATATATAAATATATATATATATATATATATATATATATATATATATATATATATATATATATATATATATATATATATATATATATATATATATATATATATATATATATATATATATATATATATATATATATATATATATATATATATATATATAATATATATATATATATATATATATATACATACATATATATATATATATATATATATATATATATATATATATATATATATATATATATATATATAGTAGTCTAACCATAAAAGGTTCTTGAAACTTGGAAATCTATTTACTGCTTGGTGTATTCCTTTTGCTGGTCATAACAAATAATCCCCAGCCGCCCGGGACAAATATGCGTAATCAATACACACTAAATTACGATAGCGTTTCATAAAAAAAAAAATACCTTGGATTAGCGGAGGAAAGGACTCAAGAAAGCCCTGTGACTAATCAAAGTAGATTTAGACAATCTATTCCAATCTACGTCCGTAAAATAAATAAACTTATGTATTTTGATGTTTATTATGTTTAAAAACATTCACATGGATATATGTCATTATTTGAGATGCAGAAATGCAATCTCTCATATTAATATATTAATCTACTGGTGTTTCTGTTGTTGTAATCACTAATCAGTTCTCTGGTAGAATAGTCAGGGGAAAAACTGCAAAGTTGCCGCAAATGTGGAAAAAAACATAAAACTTGGAACAGTAGTATGTTTTGGTAGTAGAAATATTTTGGTTCTAAAGGGCAAAAGTTTCAAGGTCAGGGTAAAGGTCAGCCAGGTCATAAAGGTCATTTGGTGATAAGTAGCTATATTTCAGCCTTCAGAAGGCCTAGAAATGTGGTTTTGGTCTCAAAATGATCCTCATTTTCTGAGAAAAGAAAAGAATAGAACTATTATTTATTTAAAGACAGATAATGGATAAAAAAAAATCTCCGCTAATTTTTTCCGATTGCAGATTTAGTTATTGAATGATAGTATGATTTGTTAAAAAGGGCAAATATGATGAAACAAGGTTAAACAAGACATTTTAGAAGTACAAAATAAAATTAAGGTGATACTTCTTAAAAAAAAAAAAAAAACACACACACACACAGAAGTACAAACGGACAGTACGACAAGCAAATAACGGGAAATCATAGTTACTTCCTTTCATTTATCTGAACACAAATTTTTTTGGTCTGTTTTTCTTTAATCCTTCCAAAATATATTAGAAAATTATAAAATATATATATATATATATATATATATATATATATATATATATATATATATATATATATATATTCCATTTCAGGAATTAGAAAAATCTATGCAATCAAGCAATGTGAAACATTATAGCTTATATGCATACTAAAAATGATGAGGATGATAACGAAATATTAATATAGAATGGTATCATATTGACAGAATTTTTATCATAAAAACACTGGATGCTATATCAAAATCAAATTCAAAATTAAATCGTGAAAGGTTGACGATAGTTTAAAAAAATATGTATTTCCATTTTTTTGGATGCTTCCAGCTTTAGAACTATCGATAATAATAGGTTATCGTCTTCACATACTGTGCACTGCGATGTCTCTAAGATTCACTAGTTATTAAGTTATTCAATACAGGAACAACTGCAAAGTCGAGTGCAGGACAGAGAAGACTTTTTGCAGATGCGAGAACTGCAGGTTTGTTTGCACTTGCAGTGTTGTGGTGGAGAAAAGGGGGGCTGTGATGCCCACTGAGGAATCCATGATTTGGAGTCTGCATCCGTCTTCCACCCATAATCTGCTGGTGAGGGCATATTCAGTAATGGGCAGTCACTTCTGGCCCAGATATAGGCTTGGTAGAGAGATCTGTTGGAATGGAGTAGTAAAGCATCTTGAGTTGGGTCTTTCGACAGAACATTGCTTCTCTTAGTATAATAACATCTTCCAAGTCAGTGGTTAGGTCATACAACTTACATGTGAATTTTTGGAGAGTTTTAAAAGCTTGATCCTCTGAAGTAATAGGTCTGAGGTCATTAGATGTTAAACTACCCATTACTTAATTAATTCCTCACCTAATTTTGTCCATGTGTTCCAAGCCATTACCTTTCCTTTTCCAAAAAATGTAGACACCGTGTCACATCTGGTGAATGCATGAAAAAATGGGAGTGCACGTGCTACAGGTGGACCTAAAAATTCTATAACATCATTTATACAGAGTTGGGTTACATTATTTCCTTTTCCCATCACAAGCCAAACTTCAATATCAAGAGGTAGGTTGATCATTTATCTGCATAAGACAACTGCCACATCTGTGTCCATGGTTCGAACCTATGAAGAAATACGAATGTTCCAATTACTCATCTAACTATTTTTCAACTATTAGCACATCAATCATGATGCACTAAAAAAATAGCAATTGATCTATCATTTTCAAACAAATGATAGAGTTGAAATAAAAGGCAGCAATTATCATTACCCGGATCACAGAATGATTTGATGCTGCATACACTAAATGAACAGAAATGCGAGAATCAACCTCTTCATGGTCACATCTTGACATGGCAGGCCCTGATCCTTCATGAAGAACATCAGTGTCTGTGAAGATTAGCAAAAGAACAGAAAAGAAAAAAGAAAGAGGTTCAGTATACCTACCAAGCACGATAAAAGAATGAAAAAATTATATTCATAGCAGTTCCATGGAAAGCTTCTTTAGATGTTGTGGGTGTTTCTGAATATTTTGATGGCAAACAACGCCCTCCATTTTGAATTTCTTGGACAGAGGTGAGACTACTAGTCTTTCATGCTGAATTACTTTTTTGTAGTTGTCAGAGAGGCCAATATTATTAAGAAAGTTGATAAATTCCTTGTTCCTGAATTGTAAATGGCAGTAAAGACCAAGAAAAATAGTCAGTGGAAGTGTACGGCTTTTGCTCTTGTTAGATATTGCCCTTTTTGACAAGCAGTTATAAATCATCAGTTGACCAATACAGTAGTTCATACTGACTGGCTCTGTTCACGTTTCAATGCAGGTCCTTCAAGAGCCATCCGAAGAAAGAATGTCAAAGCTGGAGGAATGTCTTCTCTTGGCAGTTGTCTTCAAACTCCCCATTGAAATTCCACAAAGGTCCATCTTCAATCTCTTTGCGAATAATAGCTGCAGCTTTAGCTAGGATCCAGGAATCGCTTTCTGCAGTGCCAGTACTTGCAGCTTTCATAATGTCCTTCATTGAGTCACGAAAAACAAACAGCACATTTTTTCCATCAGTCTCCTCTCTAATCCCAGGAAAACGACCAATAATGGCCTCTTTCAGTCGAGTGTGATGAGCATAACTTGCATATCCACGTTTTACCAATGCCTCATCCAGTCTCTCCTCAGGTCTTTCAGCTTGAAATATTTTTTACCTTCTGCAACTCCCAAGCTGATTTCACCATACATCTCCTCAAAAGCTTGAAACCAGCAATCTTTGCTTTGAACTTTAGACTTGCAGTGTACTTCTCGTTGCTTGCTACGCACTCGATTGTTGAAGGTTGTTAGGCACTGCAAGTGACAAACTGCATCGGCTGCCATAAGATCACCCCCAGGAGGTAATCTAACCATAATTTCATAATCCTGAAGAATTTGAATTCCCAGCTTAATGTTGCCATCCTGGGATATAGTTGACACCCGGTGAAGGGTAGTTTTCCCTAATTGTCTACAAATATGCATTCTTTATCATCTGATGTAGTTCTACACCTTCCTGAAAGTCTGGGCTTAGGTTCAGTGGCGTCTTTTGATTTTGATGATGATGGCTGTTCTGATTGATTTGATGTTTGCTTTTGCTCTCTGAAGAGACCTAACTGACACTTTATCATAGCATTCCTTGTGCCATCTGGCCTCATTGCACACGCAATCCTCTACAGTAAGTTCACTCGGCTTGCACAGAATGTTTTTAGGCAGACTTCCCAGTTTTTAAAATTCAGTCAGTCGTGATAGCACTGTTTCATACGCCTTTGCAGCTCCACGTGACACACGATTTAGGGATACACTAAATTTTTTTAGATGATCCTTTGTACAAAAAAAAACACCTTCCAGGATCCATGATCTCATTTCATATCCTGAAAGATGAGCATAATCTGATTGGTGTGCGTAATACAAAATTAATTATTATTATTATTATTATTATTATTATTATTATTATTATTATTAATAATAATAATAATAATAATAATAATAATAATAATAATAATAATAATAATAATAATAATAATAATAATAATAATGTTGTTACATTGCTGCTGATGAGGACAAGAATGGCGATGAAGACATTGATGAAGATTTTGTTAGTGGCGATGATGATGATGATGAGGATCATGATCATGTTGATCGTGAGGATGATGATGGTGATGATCATGATGATATGTAGGAGGAGGAGGAGGAGGAGGAGGATGACACAAAATTCTCATGAAATCATTAGAAAAACTTGTTTATGAATGTTTAAGATCACGCGCTTGGTAAATACCTTTTTTTACTGACCTTCTTAAAATAATTTTTATAACAAGAGAGGGTTGTAGATATATTTTGAGGTATGTTTTATCATTTTAGCATTCATTGTAGTATTTTAAGACCAAACTTAGATATCTACGCGCTCTGAATACTAGATTATGGCTGTTTATTGTAGTTTGACCTTTATACTCTAGTTGACCTTGACCTTTAAACCTTTGCCCTTTAGGATAAAAATGTTTCGATATCCAAGATATAGATATGTGCCAAGTTTCAAATTTTTTTCCACATTTGCGGCAGTCACAAAATTTGACAGATTTTCCCCTAACTAGAATGAAATTTTTACATTGGGAACGGATATGTCACGAACTCGTATTCAAAAATCCTCTTTGGATGTCTAAATTTTCCCATGAACTTTCTGATTTCTAGTAATTCGTATTATTTTTGACTGCGCATTTAAATCCCAAGGAAACGTCCTGTTGTATAAATATCACACTCATAAATCATTTATATGCTAATTTTGTTCTCATTGTATAAATAGAAATATTCTGGTTTTGGTTCTAATGAGGTAATTAGGAAGTGATCGTGGGTTGGTCGACTTAATCTATATAGCACAAAAACTTCTCTGATGAATTATAAATCCAGAAAGAAAATAGGGAGAGGATCGGGGGAAGATGAAGTTCAGCAGGCCATATTAGCATGGTGGGCTATATTCTGAAGGAGTGACTTTAATTATAGGTAGTAATGTGAAATGTTTAGGAATATTACTTTTTAAAAAGCGACCGTCGATTCTGTGACAAGACATGTCGAGGGTTTAGTTTCGCTTATACGTGTTACCGACAATCCCAGTAATAATTGAAATCATTGCTGCTCACAACACGCAATTCTAACACATTTTCGCCAGCTAAAGCCAAAAATAATTACCTTGCCATTGCGGCAGATCTTTAGATATACCAGGTATGCCAGCAGAACTGAAAAATTACTTATCGTAGTTCGAAATAAAACGAGATCTGCCGTCATGTTTATTACACTTTCTCGTTATTTCATTATACTTTCCGTCCAATCTTCAAAGAATTTATATGAAAAGTCTCATTTTGCTAGTAATATCAAAATTTTCAGTTGCAATTTCACACGGAATCTTAACATTGTTTTATTTTCTTATCTTGCAGTTGTTATGTCATCTCATTATGGTATCTCCTCCTAAATGGCGGATTTTATGACGTATATAAACTGATTTTCAACACTGTCCAAGAAGTTAATACGTTTTACTAGTTCAACGATATTAGGGTCTGCACTGAGCTGAAGAGATAGAAAGCGATTCCTAAATGAAATTCCTTATATTAGATATTACACAAATTAGTATGTGCATCAGTGGCGTAACTAGCGTTAGTGGCTCCTTGGACGAACTTTGAAAGCCCGTCCAATTCCCGTGCTAAAAAGTACTCAAGTGGTGAAAATTAAATGCACATTTTAAGCCTTAACGTCTCAGTCATTTATTTTATTTCATAAAGTAAAACAGCAAATTTACAGCGGAACCCAAGTTTAGTGTTCCGATCAGACGGAATATGCTAGGACATCTAGAATTATGTCAGACCAGACCTGCTCAACAGATACCAGAGTGCGCCCCCACCCCCTTCCGGGACATTGCGCCCCCCGCCCTCCCCTCCCCCCCCCCTTAGCTTCGTCGTTGATGTGCATCAAACGACCGTGAACAATTTTCAAGGGAATTTCCACGGCGATTTCCGACCGAGCTATAACGCGTAAATCTGGGTTGCAAATCATTTTGTCACCAAGGCCGTTTCCAGTCACGATAACAGGGATGGCTTTTTTTTTCTTGTTAATTACGACGATGACTACAGAATCATCCTCATAAAATCTTAACTTAAGAGTTTTAAAGTTTTGGTAATTTACGTTTAGAATCAGAAAAGAAATAGCTCATTGAAGGAAGTTCGAAACATGATTGTGAAAACGTTTATACTGAATTGAAATGATGTCTTTAAATGGGTTAAATTTACAATAATTCTTTGAAGAATGCTATTGGCATAGTGTTGCTAGTAGTGTTGCTAGTAGGTCACCCAGATTCGAACGAAGTAGGGCTATAAGAAATATTTTTCCGATAGCTGACTTTGCACGTGTTCTGAACAGATGTTGCGTTGTTATGCCCTGGTCAACACCCACTGCAAGAATTTCGTGAACTGGACAGAGCTTATGGAACAGCAGTCTTTCTCGGTCATCAAACGTTGATAGAAATTTGGTCAGACCATTGGGTGTTACAGCCTCTTATTGACACTAAAAGCTACCTTAATTTTTCTGTACTTTCACTGGGAGATTTTCCTTCATGCTGGATGCAATAGCGAAATAACTTTCCAAATATCTTTCATTTAAAAGTACTGCTAAATTCAGTTGAAGATTAAGTTTGTCTTTCATAATAAATTTTTGTCAACACCAAGTTCAAGCCACAATGCATCATTCCAGGGTCATGACTGTTATTGATAATAAGTCTTTTTCCTTAATTTGGTGCGATGGAAGGTTTGTCACGATGTGGCGTGGACGCTCGTATTTTATTAATTTTTTTAAAGGTTTCTTCAGATATATCTCGATAAGTTCATTTTAATCATCCTCAATTTTACATTGTAGCTTTATAAATATAATGGCTACATAAATTATCATAACTTTACAAATAAAGTAAGTGCAACAGTATATAGAAGGCACAGCTTACGCTTTTTTTTTAAATCTACGTTATAGATTATTAATGGGTAGACAAATTCTCGAATCATTTAAAAGATAAATAAACATGTTTCCATAGCTTTTATAAAATGCATTCTATACTTCGATAACAAGTCATAATTACCCCTCCAGTTCCAGTTTCCCACACGGCTTGGATACGCCCACTTTTGTAAACCTTGAATCCAAAACACAATCATATAACAGAGATAGATGGCGATCTATTGCAGCACAAATATACTTACATTACATTCCATTCGAATTCGAGGCTTGCAGTATTAAGCACACACATGATCAAATCATATATCATGAAAGGAACATCCCTCCATTTAGTTCTCACGTGGAGTCAAATCTTTCAGGTAAGCGTATCGTATAAAAGAGGAGGATATCTGTCTTCATATCTAGAATAGATGTAAGCGGTAAATGTGGTCAGTGGATTCAGATATATTATAAGAATATCTTCAGTTAAAAAGAAATATTAAAGTTCCCCACGTTTAGGAACACTTGAAATTCAAACATGAAATTGTCTAGCAACGATGCGAGAAAATAAAACACCGCTCATCTACATAAAAGTTTCTTCCGCTGGTGACAAGATAGAATATGGAAATTTAGTGTAAGTGTTTTCTCCGGATTCCACCATATTTTCTTTATTTTTCGTCTCATATCGAACGTGAAATTTAGGCATTCCTGTCATTTTACCCTTCACAGAAAGTTGCAGATTAGGCTCGAGCTACTGACAGCAGCACGTCAGAGATGTGAAATCTTTGGCAAATAAGAAAGATTCCGTTTTAAAAGAATAGCATTGCTAGGAATTTGAGTTTCGAAAAGAATAATACTGATGGAATTCATCCTTTTTTTGAAAATTACTTTTAAAATAACGCCCTTTTATTCTACCGAGCCAACGCTAATGCATAGAGAAACACGAATAATACATTTGGGCTAATAGGAAGCAGTTAAACATTAAAGATACAGCTGGGAGTGAAGTACTCATTTACGTACGGAAAAATATGAAGACTGTCTTTTCAAAATAGGAAGAAGGATATGGAAGAGGAAGATGCCACAGAACCGCTAGCGTTGGGCGAGATCTCTTAATTCCAAGGACACTGTCTCATCTTAATTACAGAGACCCCTCCACATTTTACTAATGAGGCCTAAAAATGGCCCTGAAACTTTAGCACCCATTATCATCTTTAATCGCGTCTGAATGACTCATTTGAGGATGGGACAGACCTTTCTCTTACCCTGGGTGATTTCGAGACAATTAAGAATATTCTGGGTGTTGAACAAGATCCAATGTTATTTTGCATGCCTTTTTATAGGTAAAATCTTGATGCAAAATAATACTTTTCACTTGAATGACAAATTCCTAATGCAGGCTTTCTAATTTATATCCTCCGATCAATGTACCATATCATGTTCATCACCATATAGCCATATATAAGATTATTTTTTTTTATATTTCAAAGAGACAGTTCGTGAAGGAATGTGTGTTCCGTAACTTTATTTCGCAACGAAGTTCAATGCATTTTTATTCCAATAGGTCTTTGAACATCAAACATGAGAGAATTACTTACTCTCACTTGCAATCTCTGCTATTAAATCCAGGAAACAGAAATCTCTTCGACTGCCACAAAAGACAAATTTGAAACAAAAATGAATTTTCTTTTATTTCGACGAATTGTAGATACCGTCCAGCAAGTGTACTTAGATTTTCCTAACCTGCCTATATTCTTTTACAACTCATTTGCTTTACATTTTGTTTAAAGCATTTTTTCTTTCCCAAGACGGGAACAGAAAAATACCTCGCTAGACAGTATCTACAGTACAAGTGGTTGAGATGATTTTTTTTATTGTCTTGTGATTTCTAAGATTATGACATAGATTTTATCAAGTGATAAGCAATAGCCAACTGTCTGTCCGTGTTATCAACTTCTTCCCAAACCGGTATTATCAAAGACTAGTCTTCATCACTATGATATGAGAATCTTAATGGCATATTGGAAACTACACACTTCACATTATAATTCTATATTTTTTTGCTAGATTATAGTCAAAGAGCCAGTAATAAGCGACCAATAAGCGACAAATGTAAAAAGGTGAAGAATAAACAGTAATTTAGGATTTTTGATGCGGCCTTTCTTCTCAGAATACTCGCGTGTTATTGTTTCATTAACATCCAACTTAGAGAGCTTATACGTAAATGCCTGTAAATGTGAAATAACAGTTATATGAGAAAAGGACAACATGAATAACAAATGTCCACTTTCAGTTACACCAAACCGTTATGCCTGGAGATATTTTTTGTCATAAGAAATCGCATATACATACATACACACACACACACACATATATATATATATATACTATATATATATATATATGTGTATATGTATATATATATATATATATACTTTGTATATATAATAATGTGTGTATGTATAATATATATCATGTATATATATATATATATATATATATATATATATATATATATATATATATATATATATATATATATATATATATATATATATATATATATATATATATATATGTATGTGTGTGTGTGTGTGTGTGTATTGTGTGTATATTGTTACGGTGTTCTGCAATACTCTGAAGTAAATATAGAGGTAATAGCAGTACAATTTATGGTGAACATAATGGAAATCAGGGCTGCATAATCCAGCCATTACTTTACTGAAAAGCACCATAGCAAAGGTTAAACAAAAATGAAAGCACTTCGGGTAATGAGCGAATATTCTATAAGCTATTATTGTTGCTTCTTGATTTATGTGACTCCAGCCAGCACCCATGAACATCTACGGGCTATAAGTCATGGCAGGTCAATAATTTGTATGTATACAGTACATACATGTATGTATGTATGTATGTATATATATATACATATGTATATATATATATATGTATATATATATCTAAAAATCATTCTTATCCACTCAGCTTTCCGAAGAGTAAACCCCTATGATGAGATGTGTAATACGAAAGAAAATATTTATTTTTCTGCTATTTGTTTTTACAGAATTGACGCGTGTTATACAGCTTAACACTGTCATTTCTTGACGAATTATTGATCTGTCATGACTTAAAGTTCCTTGAGCGTCCATAGGTGCTGGCTGGATGTTACATAAATCAAACAGCAGCAGTAACAGCTTCTAGAATGGGCACTCATTAACAGAAGTGCTTTGATTTTTGTTCAGCCTTTGCCAAAATGCTTTTATGTAAAGCAATAGTGTGATTGCACCGCCCTGATTTCCATTATGTACACCTTAAATTGTATCTTTATTATCTCTATCTTTACTTCGAGAGTATTGCAGAACATCGTTACAATAAAGATGTTTCTGTTTCTCTTGTTTCATTTGTCAACCAAATATGTGGCATAGATCGAATTTTTGAACGTTGCATGCTGAAGAATGATCGTTATGAATGATGAATAAAAAAAAATCTACAGGGTGTTTCGAAATTAAAGGTGCCTCCCCCTACAGCATAAAATAAAATTGATATGATTTAAAAAAAAAAAAAGTAATTCAGAGCAGGTATTTATTTAAGTTTCTCTCTGAGTATTTAATATTTTGTGTGGCCTCCATCTGCCTGTACCACAGCCTGCATTCTTGAGAAGTATGATTTCAGCAAATCGCAAAAAAGCTGATACTCAAACGGACACTTCGGTCACCTCTCTTTGCAGGTCGTCGAGGCTTGGTATACCATCATAGTTCACTGTGTGCGCTTCAACACGATCCTTTAAGATACTACCAATGTTTTCACACATATTAAGGTAATGGGGAGCTACCTGGAAATTTACTTGACGAGAAGAAATCGATACCACTGTTTCGAAGCAGCTCCTGTGTCTGAAGAGCCTTGAAACATGATGCCTTATCATGCAAAAATGTGACTTCTTCAACAGATAACACATTTTCAGGATCTTTGAGGAAAGGAAATACTCCACCAGTAAGCACAGTTTCTCTGAAGTATTCGCCATTCCATGACTGTCCTTTTTCTTTGATGATCCACATTAACTGTTTGGCTGTGAAACAGAGAAAAATTCCCAAACATTCAGGAAATTTCACAACTTGGCAATAGTGCACGTCATCGCTGATATCATCCAACTTTGCAGCCCCAATGATGTCATTTTTATGATTTGGCTTCCTGACTGTGTAAATGAAGAATTCATCTGATGCGCAACATGGAGAAAGTCAGCTTCATCCCAATCTTTAAGAAATGAACCACAAACCATGCAAGGTCTTCTCTGTTGCTGAGTGATGTTGGGCTTGCTAATAACATGAAATGGCTTGATACCAGATTTTTTCAACTCATGATATACAGCACTATAACTTCTCTTCTTTCCCCTTTTTATTTCTAGTTCAAGCACCAATTTACGTAAAGACTTTCTTGGTCTACCCACTGCCTCAGCTATGATGTCTTTTGACTCCTGAGAAAGGACTTCAGGCCTTCCAAGATTCTCACTCTTTTCATGATGACAGTCATATGGATTTTTGTTCCAGTTTCTTTTAACAAAGGATTCATCTCTTTTAATGTATTTAGCTATCCAGGAACGTGAAATGAAGGATGTGCCAGCATCCCTGGCCTCTCTGAAGGTTATAGCCCGGATTCGGTCAATCCATATGATTTCCTCTGAGTCGTTAGCCATGGTTGTATCTAACTCCATCACTCAGTCGGAAAATACAAGAAATGTAAAATGAAAAATAGCTTAATAGAAACTTAAAATAATGTACTTGGAGATAGGCTATAGCAGAAAACTTCATTTCATAACTTTCCATTTGTTCTGTGGAGGGGGGGACCCTCTAATTTCGAAACACCCGGTATGTTTTGAAAACTGTAATGCAATCCGAGTCAATGCTATAGAAAGAAAAACAAAGTAAAAAATGTGCTGAAGTTTCTTCGGCGCAATCGAGTTGTAGGTACATCGTATAATCAAGGCCACCGAAAATGGATCTATCTTTCGGTGATCTCGGCATAACAACGTATGAGCCACTGCCCATGAAACTTTAAACACAGCCCAGTGGTGGCCTGGCCTGTATCGTTGCCAGACGCACGATTATGGCTAACTTTAACCTTAAATAAAAAAAAAACTGAGGCTACAGGGTTGCAACTTAGTATTTGTGATGATTTGAGGGTGGATGATTAATATATCAATTTGCAGCCCTCTACCCTAAGTAATTTTTAAGATCTGAGGGCGGACAGAAAAGTGCGGACAGAAAAAAGTGCGAACAAAAAAAAAGTGCAGACGGACGGGGAAAGCCGGTACAATAGTTTTCTTTTCAGAAAACTAAAACCTAGGCATGTAGTTGAATGACGAGGGTGATAAAACATCATTACCCCTACAATTTGGTATAGTTTCTTTCAGCGTGTTAATGTTTTAGTTTTTTGTAAAAGAAAACTATTGTGCCGGCTTTGTCCGTTCACAGTTTTTTCTGTCTGCGCTTTTTCAGTCCGCCCTCAAATCTTAAAAACTACTGGGCCTAGAGGGCTGGAAATTGGTATGTTGATCATCCAGCCTCCAATCATCAAACATACCAAATTGCAGCCCTCTAGCCTGAATAGTTTTTATTTTATTTAAGGTTAAAGTTAGCCATAATCGTACATCTGGCAACGATAAGGGACAGGCCACCACCGCGGCTCATACAGTATTATACCGAGACCACTGAAAGATAGATCTATTTTCGGTGGCCTTGATTATTCCACGCTGTACAGAAAACTCGAATGCGCCGAAGAAACTTCGGCGCATTTTTAACTTGTTTTTGAGTGTTAAGAAAAGGACGGAGTATGGGGGTATCGACGTATTTTCTTAAAGTTGAAAAAATTCAAAATTAAGACCACTTTTTTTCTGTTTTTAGTTCCAGACTGATATAAGTATCAAGTACTTTTTGCAGGATATCTCTGGTAGAACCAAAGAAATATTCTGCAGAAACCACCAAATTTTCTGAATCTGAATCTTGAAATACAGGAATATACATCATGGTCTAATATTTGACAGCTAAAATTTATTTTTGGGAGGCATGAAAATACAACTTGACTATATATCATGCCTTTCGTGTATAGAAGCAGTTAGAATTGTAGCATCACGCACAAAAACAAGTACTCATACACAACTTCTCGGTAAATAACAGGCAGATATATCGACAATGCCAAAAATTTATGAAAGAAAAAATAAAAACATGATATTAATCTCACCTCCGCAGAAAAAAAATATTTTTCTCAAGAATATCTACTCCTCTTCCTCTCTCTTTCTCTTTCTCACACATATTAGTCCTAATAGACTTCATTTTACCCGTCACTTATCCTCGTATTTCATGTCATTTCCATTCTCGTACCTTTATTATTGTCCGTTTGCCCTGAAGAGCAGTTTAGCCTTTCTCGGTAAGTGGCATTCATACGAAACGAGGAAGATCCAGTCCACAAACCACTGATAAGGCGGTCATTATTTAGGAAAAAGTTCTTTCCCGTGATATTCCTAAGCAGTATTTTGCAAGGTTTTCATGCTCCGTACTTTCACTATCTTTAATCTAAGAACATTTTTCTTATGAAATAAATCCGATGACAATTGGTCTTTTATTAGAAAATTAGTTTATATTACTGCGATAGGCTTATTTCTAAATACTGTTCACATACAGCGGATGTACAGTTGACACAGGCTTCCCAGTACACTTCAGAGAGAGTTAAAAAAATGATATGGTAACAGTGTTTACTGGGTGAAGAAGACCTCTGTTACGAGAGTTCCACCAATTAGTTTGAAACATGTTTAGTGAGACATTAGGTTTGGCTGAAGAAACAAACACACACACAATTGTCACACACACACACACACACACATTGGCCAACACACACACACAAGAGTGAAAAATCTGAGTAGGTTACACGTTGCATAGAAGATTTACTGTCTGCTTTAATATAAGTTTATTGATTCCATTTAACTTTCTGGCAAAGACGTTATTTTACCACTGTGTCTGTCATTATATATGTCATATTCATTTCACAATACGCAAAATTTATCAAAATTTTTAAAATTATATTGTTGGGAAATCACGAACATCATAACAGGATATTTTAACCCTTATCACGTACAAGTTTACAGTATCAAAGTGCAGTGTTTCTTCAGATACTATAATAGTAGTTATAAAGAGAGGTATGCAGCACTTGATTGAATATACTCAAAAACTCAGCGGATAGGTGCTGAAAGCTTCTGACTCTCTCGGTCGGCTTCTCTCTCTCTCTCTCTTCTCTCACCTCTCTCTCTTAATTAGCTAACGCAAAAGTGACAGATGTCTTAGAAACATGGCTGCGCTACATGCAGTTCTGATATGACACACATTCATCTAATCTGACTAAACTATTATATATATATATATATATATATATATATATATATATATATATTATATATATATATATATATATATGTATATATATATATAATTTTTTGGCAGAGGGTAGTTGGGGATTAAGTCAATGTTGTTACAGTCTTATAGGTTTAGAATGCAAACGTAATCAAACTGAAAACCTTCTTTCTTGTTAAAACACTGATGACCTCAGTCTGAGATTTGGGCTTACAACCGAAACTGGTGTATGGTGTGGGCCAGTTTGAGCATCTGAGATGAACGGACGAGAGGGTAGATATCAAGACGAATAAATATAATATATTCCAGTCTTTGAGGAAGACAATGATCGTGGATAGAATGTATGGCTGACGAAAAGTTCCACCTAAAATATTTTCTTGTTTATCTTAATGCTGTATGTGTTTTATAATTGTTTCTCTAGTACTATTATAGTAGTGTAGACTTATCATCACAATAACGTTTAAAAGAAGAAAGATGGATTAAACTCACTCTTTCTTGTAAATATATAGAAGGAAAAGAAGAGAGAGAGGAGAGAGAGGGAGAGAATAGATGTTACTGATGAGTCAAAATGAAAACACAACTAGGGAAGAGAAAAATTCCACAACGGAGTAAATGGAAAGTGAAGAAGGACTCCCAAACTTGGTGCAAACTTTTAACCATGTTCCTGTATGGTAAAAGTTAATTCTGTTTACAATGATGACACTATTTACATTCAGAGGTTTCTGCTGGTCTATGGTTGGGTTTGTATTCTCTGAATATACTTCTCAGAGGGGGTTATTCCCTACGCGCTGTTCATTAAATAATCTATTACATGATGAGTAAACACATCATCTTCTACCATATTTTTTTAATATATTGATTGTGACACAAAGTTTTAATGTCATACAGGACTAGAAATTCCTTTCGCTCTTATCATATTCGCGTGAGGATAAGAGAGAATGCCTCTATTGTTAAACAACCCCTTGATCATTTACCTGTCCTTTGTGAAAAGGGCTATTTGGAAGAAATATGAATTGATGGTATTATCTTGAGGATTTTCTTTTTAGAGAGATGTATAAAGAAATCAGGATAGCCAAATTCATTTTAGATGTTTAACTCCATTTAGGTATCAAATTCACCTTTCTAATAGATAAATTACAATAATCATGACCTGGAGCTAAACCACTTATGCATAGGTTGTTTGCAGTTTTCCTGATAGCGGATCCCGGTGCCAAATCATATTACATGGAAGTTCCAGAGGACGCCATGGGCAATCCAAATATACGCACGCAATTTTTACATTTATTTCTAATATTAGTAGGAAGTTCAATACTTTCCTTCTAGACCACCTCTTGCAATCTACAATTAGGCCTTAGAAATTCATGGTTTCTGACTATCTACAGTCCGGTTGTGGAGGAGCTCCATTGTGTTCGCCAGTGGTCCGTAAGTTTGACCTGGTCTCCTCTCCTCTCAGGCTCCACAACAATTTCAAATTAGCCCAAATATTCTCTATGGGGCTCTTGGCTGCACCCTTACTTAGCCCAGTCAAACTGGTGCAGATGTCTCGACCTTGAAACTATTCCTGGACTATTCTGGCGGTATGGATGGGGCGGACGTGAATAAGTAATAAGGAACAGTGGGAAGAATGTTCTGCTGTTTGAGAAGGAGGAAGAAATCCTGACGAATTTCGGTGTATTTTCACCAGTAGACCCCCTTCAATCCTGGTGATATCACCCAATGTGAGGAGAGATCAGCCCACATGTTTACGTGACATGCCCACTCTTGGTCACCTGCAAATGTTTCTTGGCGATATCTGAAGGGAAAAATTTAAAATTTTAAAAGCTAGCAAGACTTCACCAATAAGCTCTAGAGAGTTCGTTTAGTGGAGGAGTCATTAGATATGGTTGGAGAAAGACGCACACAAACAAAGAAAGGGAAGTCTGAGCAGTTTATATCTGATGTAACGAAGATTACTGTCTCACTTTTAATATAAGTTTGTTTATTAAGATTCCATTTAACTTTCAGCTAAAGGTGTTAACCACCGTGTCTATTATTATGCATCAGTTATATTCATTTACATATGCTCAAATTTATCAAAGATTTTGAAGTCACATTAGTGTTTGCGAAAATCACGAACTTCATAACAGATATTTTAACCTTATCCCACGTAAACCAAGTTTACAGTGTCGGTTATATGCGGCTGTTCCTACAAATACCTTCTCCGAGACCTTGGCCTCTCTCTCAGGAGAGGATCAACGACCCAATAATCACGATGACTGCCTTCTGGCTTGGTACCCATAAGCATAACTAAGGCAAAGAAATTTCTCATTTTGATACTGTAATGTCATGCACTCTAGTTCCGCCAATTGTTCAACGATATATTACCCCTTTCATAACATGAAATTAACGATTTGATTCTTCTACAGTCAGTTTCCATTATAGAATATTAAAATAAAAAAATCCTTTATTCCGATATACTTTCATCAAATCAGGTGTGTGGCAGTTGTACCACCAATCCTTGCCACCCAGGATTAGCTGGTTTGACATTTCCTGACAACCTGTTCAAACCACCCATACCTCGCCTCTCGTGCAGTTGCCTGGAAATGGAACGAGCAGTGCAAACAGCCAACAAGACCTCTAATAAGGCACCCATGAGCTATAGAAAGCGCGCAAATTTAAACATTTAAGAACGACCATGACGTAGATAACCTGTATAGGACGACTTATGCAACGTCACATGACGTTGTTGACCTTTTAAGTTGTAACTCGTTTTTCTAAAATTATGTATTCCCTGATATATTACAGACTATATATTTCCCTGGCCTCCAGGTGATAGGTGAGAGACATTTGGGCTTCACTATAGTGGCTGACATAAAGAGTATCATGTAATAGAGACTTGGAAGTTGCTTTTAAAATGTCTTACAAAACATATGACTATGCTCAGAAATAACAACGACGGCGAGAAATATACCATATCTTTTACTCTTGTTCATATAACACGTTTTAACCAAGATGCATTAAAATATCCGTAGGATATGGGCATTACATTTCAAATAATGGAAACTATGTTAATAAGACTCCAAGAAGCTAATATGATTATCACAAAACGAAATAAGCGACGTATCATATCTCAGCAATGGCCACACCACAGTGACCGAAGTATAGTTAAAGCAATTTACCAATACTGTTACTGACCTCATTGTATGAAAACAGTGCTCGAGGGAGTCATTCAGTTCTATAAATCCAATGTTAACAAGAAACAGTGATTAAGAAGAGACATCAAAGCACGTAGAGGCGAGTAAGTAAGAACGTTTAGGCAATACTCTCATTGTTATTGTATAGAGCATTATGCAATTTTTTTATAAATAAATTCGAACATTATATCAAAATATCATGGTATAATAAAAAGTTAAAATAATGTTTATAATATTTATTAAAACATAATAAACAACTAGTGAGGAAAAAATTGTTCTATACCATTACAAAAAAATATAATTTATTATACAACAACCCTAATATGACCATCACCCTCTCTCTCAGTCACTTCCCTCAGTCTGCTCGGGCATCGAATGAACAAGGTTGAAAATTTTGCTGCAGTCTCTCTCCATCCTACAAATTTCCCACTGAGCATTGATGCTGAACCATGAGTTGCGATGTTGTTCTCTCATGTTCCATTTTCCATGTGTTCACCATGTGGGTATTTACATGTTCAATCACATTCAGATCTGCTCTTTGTAGCCGTTCCAGATAAACGGATTTGTCCTGTCTGTGAAGCCACTCTTGAACAACGCAGGCAGTGTGAATGGGAGACCGAGTCGTGCACGAACAGGATGGGCCTGGTGGGAAGGAAAATTCCTTTCTCGTAAGAGGAAGGCAAAGAAGGTTTGCAGCAGCTCAACATACTTAGCTGCTATAAATCGTCCCTCCGTGCAGAACACATCACCCATACCATGCACACAACCCCATACATTTGCAGGTGACATATGGATCGAACCACCTCAACGATGTTACAGGATTCATATCTGAATGAGAAAAAAATAGTTGTATAATATAAAATCATACATATATATATATATATATATATATATATATATATATATATCTCTATATATATATATATATATATATATATATATATATAATCATTCTTATTTTGTTTACTCCTTTATTGGTAGCATATTTGACAATCCCACTTCCGTGGAATAAAATCTGAAGATTAATAAGTAATATAGAAAGAATAATACAATTGATAATTGATGCAGTAATGATTTTGCTAATCATACAGGTTTGATTGTTCTCCAACAATGCAGTTTCCATGCGATGTGGACAGGAAGCCACTTCCTCGTCCAGTAAAATGGCCCGGCCCCAAAAGTCAAACCCTTGTCAGCGCTGACGTTGGCGGAAATCAAACCTTCCTGCCTTATGTCGCTCCATAGAGCTCCTTCAAATCGCTGGAGTTCTGCTGTGATGAATCCGACAGCATAAGGTCTACAGCGTACTGTCATCGATGGCACCTCTAATCCAAGGTCTTCACGAATGACCATGGCGTTAGTTAAGTGCTCTCGAGCCGCCTAACAATGGCGTCATCCTCAGCTAAGGTGGTTTCCGTGGACCCCCTAACCTAGCTAAAGAGGCATAACTATCTTAAATGCTTAACTTAGTTATAACATCGTAATCAGAATTTAGATTCTTGGAATTTTGGCCTCTATGGATTGATCATAATTTTTAATAAATATATGGCTTTGTATATTTTGGTTTTAAAACCATATCAAAATGAAATGCGATTGCATATTCCATAATATTCTCAAAAATTTGGTTAGTGATTATTAGGGTGTAAATCATTCTGAGCATCACTGAAGTGACATTGCCATATAAACTATAAACTATAGCTATCATAAGACACACAATCACTTAGTGAGGAGGTGAGCACAAATAAAATGCTCTTATGGAAACCCAGTGTGACAGAGACAACTCAATCGACTATATGCTTTGTTCGTGGTTGAGGTTGGTAGGGCAACCACCCACCAGTGTGGAATTATGGAAGTGCACCTAAAACTCATTACTGTAGTGTTAGAATGGTGTGGATATCTGTGGTCTAACCAAAATTATAACAGCAGGACAGATTACATACAAGAAAGATACTTTCACTAAATAAGCAAGATTAAATAACCATGAACAATGTAACACAGAATATAATTCCTTCATATTCTTGATCATTCAGTACAGTAACAACTTACGCAAGTCGTTCAGTACCCTCTCCTCCACCCCCACCTTCTTATCCACAACTGTACTGTGGTGTGGTGGGGACACATAACATCACGTGCAATGGCTCGTATCGAGAATACATTGTTGCGTAAGTAACCAGTCGTCTCGTAGCACCAGATTTGCGTTGTAGTTCATTACGAGTGGACGAAGTCAGGCCCATTTAAAAATCTGCTGACGACCTCACCTTCGTTGGGATTCAGACTCTGTTTCGAGTCGAGTAAGACAATACACTTCATATATCTTTATATCGTTCAGATTGTAGGATTAGCGAACAGAGACATAATGCTATAGTATGAAATAAAAAGATCTACTGTTAAATTTAATATGCTCATGTAATTACTGTTCCTGTTAATAACATTACATTGAGAACTGAATACTCGCTGTTTTTGCTTCATAAAATGTGCTCGTAACAGTGGTCATGAATTCTATAACCTATTTTTCTGCTTAACTAGGATTCGTATCAATTTTGAGATTTTGCTATATAACGTCTTCACACCCAGTGCCGTAATTTATAAAGTATCATGAATCACTAATTATAAAGAATAGACACTTGTCCCTATACGAAGAGGCAAAAACTCGATTAGCCGAAATAGATTTGAACACCATTTTTGTTTTTGTGCAAAATGTTTTATAGAAATTTTTTTCAATATTTGAGTTTTGTATTTCAGTTTTATTTTCTTATAAGCATAATAATTTTCAACACAAACATACTAACAGTTTACTTAGGCAAACTATAGGATGTTAACGATGTTTCTGGAGGAGTCTAAAATATTTTTAGATAGAGTTTGTGTTATATTTACATGATTAAAGTATTATAATTTACAACTTACAATTGTTGCGACATTTGCTTGTATTAGGAGACCAAACTCAGTATAAAGTCTTCTTTGCAATTATCTGTATTTACATTTTTAGGAAATATGTGGCTGCAAAATGTAATTGAGTAATAGATTTTTATATAAGTATTTATAGCTGTGATTACAATTTTTAAATATTAAAATGTATGTATTTTTACTAGTGAAACTCACTTCAGTCCTGGTGATATCACGCATATACCATATAAAAATCCAGCCTCACATATTTCGATTGCAATACCACTTCCCGGCCACCTCGTTAATGTTTTTCTCAGTGGTATCTGAAGGAAAAAATCTAATTTTTAACAATTTACGAGTTGCTTTCAGTAACAGGAAAATAATGATATATCGTTTGAGAAATATAATGCTAAATGCATCCCTTGCAATAAATTGCCAATTTGTTCATCTATAAGGATTAATACTTACAATACCATCAAGTTTGCCTCTTCCAACCTCTTGTTCACTAAAACAGCTCGAGCTGATTGGTGAAATTCACGTTACGGAAGGAACAGCACCGCCTTTGGTAAACAGTGCTCTCGACAGACAATTAACAATATATCGTATGAAGACATACAGAATTTTAAACGTTATCAATGACAGTAACGGCCTCAGATGTTGCAGTGTCAGATAACAGCCAAATCAATCAATCAGTATTCATGTGATTTAATATATCTCTTTGTTCAGTTATAATGATATGCATACAGCACCCCAATTACACACTAACAAATTTTCAGTCGCAATCGTTAGCTGAACTCAGGTGCTGTAATTAACTAGTAGTACCCGTTATAGTCTCAAATGAATGAGCAGCAGCAAAATATAGCTCTTGAGCGCACATCGTCACTCTACGGCGAGAAAGTGGAAACTCCATTACTCGCGCAGTTGGTTGCACAACGTCTTTACGTCTCCCCAACAACGCTGAGACTGGAAGTGACTGACTTTAGGAGCATATTTTTCTAACTATAAACCTTATAAACCTGTGAAATTATGAAACATAAATTAAAGATTGCCTTGGTCTACTTTGAACTCTCTGTTTGTTATTCTTTCTGTTTACTTCGGAATGCCAAATAGCTTTCCCATAAATGAGCAAGCTATAAATGATCTTAATTATCTAGTTATCTGCATATTATTTTATGGTATTTTGGTTCAGACCTCCACCACGAACGACCACCTGTCACAATAACGACGACTTTCAGTGAGCAACGCCAGAGAGATCACTTTTACCAATACTACTGCTATTCATTGAACGTCGCGTGGATATTTCGGCTATGACAACGAAGACGTCTGCGTGAGGCAGGAATTCCTCGTGAATTCCTGCCAAGAGAATTTTTCACCAAGCGGCATCGTGCTATTAAACGCCGCTGCTCTCAACAGTTTGTGGTGGAGGATGCTGTTGCTGTTTGAGACTGATCTGGCTTTATACCAGCACGGGCTTTTGCTCATCGAGCAGCCTGTATGAATATTTTGCAGGCGGGAAGGTGGTTTTTAAAGATATGAGCCTTTTATTATAATCTCAATGGATTGTACCGCAGTTGAATGCTATAATATGGAATTCTGGTCTCAGTTGTATTCACTGACGAAAGGTCTTTCCTGTAACATAATGGCAGCCAAATACATAACTGCAGACCGAATAATAGAAGGTGCTGCTTATAACCATTAATAACGGTCGACCATACTAATTATAAGCAGGGTATGTATAATCAAATGACAATCATTTTGTCAATAACCATGTATTTTCTGTTAATGGAATTATATTGCCACGAGAAGTGTGAAAATAAAAATTCTTCATGGAAAACCCACATTAGTTCTACTATGGCCAGCTTTCAGGCATTAAGCAAATGCATTATTAATGTTAAGAATAATCACGTAGACAAACTACTAATATAGAGTACAGTGTTTACTGAATTAAAGAATACCATATAACAGACCATTGCATATGAAATTTGATGCTATTATTGGTATTAATCCTTGTAGATGGTCAACATTCTTAACTTGTGCAAGGTTTGTAACGGTATTTTCTTTTCATAAACGATATATCATTATTTCCAATTATGAAAAGCAAAGCGTAAATTTTTTAAAATTAAATTTTTCCCCTTCAGATATTACCAAAGAAACATTTGCTGAGGTGACAGGGTGGGCGTGTCACGTAAGCAATAATGAGGCTGGATCTTCTCATTGGGTGATATCACCAGGATTGAAGGGGTTCACTGGTGAAATATGCTGAAATTCGTCAGGATTTCTTCTCCTTCACTTCAACAGCAGGTGTTCTTCCATCTGCTCCTGTCATTTTCATTCACGACCGCTGCCCATCCATACCGCCAGAATAGTCAGGAATAGTTTCAAGGTCGAGCATCTGCAATTGCTTGACTGGCCAAGTAAGGGTGCAGTCATGAACCCCCATAGAAATATTTGGAGCTAATTTGGTAAATTGTTGGGAGCCTGAGAGGAGAGGAGACGAATCAACTTATGGACCACTGGCGAACACAATGGGAGCTCCTCCACAACTGACCGTGGGTAAAGTCAGAAACCATGAATCTTCTGCTAACAGATTTGCAAGAGGTGGTCTAGAAGGAAGAGTAAGCTGAACTTCTGCTAATATTCCCAAATAAATGTAAAATTGCGTGCATGTATTTGGATTGCCCATGGCGTCCTCTGAACTTCCATGTAATATGATTTGGCACCGATCAAGCATTGTGGAAAAAACTGCCAAAACAAACTTACATGCATATGGTTTATTTCAGGTCATGATTATTGTATTTATTTATTAGAAAATTGAATTTGATACCTAAATGGGTTAAAATCTAGGAATTTCGCTATATCTTGATTTCTTTATACATTCTCTAAAAGAAATCCTCAAGATAATATCATCAATCTACATTTCTCCAAATAGCCCTTTCTACAAGGACAGGTAAATGACTGAAGGGTTGTTTATAATGCGAGGCATCTCTCTCTTATCCTCACCATGAATGATGATAAGAGCAGAAAGAATTTCTGTCCGTATGACATCAAAACTTGTGTACAATCAATATATTAAAAATATAAGCCAAGTAGAAGATGATGTGTTTAGTCATATCATGTAATAATTATTTTAATGAACGGCGTGTGGGGCGCCCTACAGCATATTCAGAAAGGGAATAAACCCAACCATGAATACATAGAACACTCTGAATGTAAATAATTGTCATCATTGGCAAACAGATGCTTACCATGCAGAATGGTTAAAAGTTTACCAAATTCAGAGTCCTTCTTCACTTTCCATTGCTCATTGTGGAATTTTCTCTTTCCCTAGTTGTGTTCATTTTGACTCATCAGTAACAATCTACTCTCTCTCTCTCTCCTTTTCATATATATATTTACAAGAAAGAGTGATTTAATCCATCTTTCTTCTTTTAAATGTTGTTGCATTCAGTAATCCTACTACTACTATAATAGTACTAGGAGAAATACTATAAAACACACAGGCATTAAAGATAAACAAGAAAATATTTTGAGGTGGAGTTTCGTCCAGCCATACATTCCTATCCACGATCATTATCTTCCTCAAGACGAGACTAACATGCATGCCTTCGTCTTGATCCCCCTCTCGTCCATTCATCCGAGTCTCAACTGGCCCACACTGAACACAATTTCAGTTGTATACAAAGCCGTCTAGACTGAGAGTCATCAGTACAGCAAAAGAAAGAAGGTTTTCAGTTTGAATTACGTTTTATAATTCCAAAACCTGTGAACTGTAAGTGACGCTAGCTTACCCTCTGCCCAAATTATATATATATGCTTTATATATATGTAAAATTTTATCACACCGTGATTTTTATACAATCATGAAGCTACAAGTAATAAGCAATATCCCGAAATCCACGCTACTGCTCGGTATATCTCCGTTGGAGAATTGTCGCCGGGGAATTTATATAAGTAAATGGTGGAATCGTGGGGACACGAACCGCGACGAAAACCTGTCAGCGACTCCAGTTGACGTAAACCATTGGTTTACGTCAACTGAAATCGCTGAATAAACCTCGTCACGATTCCTCCCATTAATTCATTATCACTATAAATTCCCCCTTCCTTCAACTAATTCAGTGAAATCTTCGAGTAACGATAATTCATTGTGCATTTATAACTTTCATGATATCTCTATATATATATATATATATATATATATATATATATATATATATGTATATATATATATATATATATATATATATATATATATATATACACACACATACACTGTATATATATATTAGTTTAGTCAAGATTGGATGGCCTTAATGTCATATCAGAACTGCATACTTAGCGCAGCCGTATTTCTAGAAGACATCATGTCACTTTCGTTAGCTAGTAATTATTACGGTGTCAAGAAACTTTCAACACCTCCCGCTGAAGTTTTGGGGTATATTCAATCAAGTGCTGCTGCACTTCTCTTCTCTTTGCCTATTATAGTATCTGCCAGAAACGCACTGCAACTGATACTGTAAACGAGAAGCTTACGTGATAAAGTTAAAATATCCTGTTATGATGTTCATGATTTCCACCAATACCAATATAATTTAAAATTTTGATAAATTTTAAGTATTGTGAAATAGATATGACATATATAATGACAGACACGGTGGTAAAATACGTCTTGGCCGAAAGTTAAATGGAATCTTAATAAACTTATATTAAAAAGCGAACAGTAATCTTCTATACCGGCGATGTAACCTACTCAGATTTAATTTCATTCCTTGTGTGTGTGTGTGTGTGTGTGTCTTTCTTCAGCAAACCTAATGGCTCCTCCCACTAAACAGACTCCAGAGCTAATTGGTGGAGACTCTCATGTGGAGAAAGAGTCTCCCCCCCACATCCCCAGGCTAAACACTGTTCCCATATCTTTTTAGCACTCTCTCATGACACATACAGCGGATGTACATGTTTCTACGTCTTTTGTATTGTATGATTAATTTTGAAATAATATTAACCTATGAAATAAAGATCTATTCTCCGTATCATTAATACTACAAATTTAATTGCCGCTTTTAGGATTTTACAAAGTAAGAGAACATGTTGGTCATTTTGCATTTACTTTATGCCATCTCGTAAAAAAAAAAGTGTTAATTTCTTAAAGGGAAGCAAAGACTATCTGGTTTGCCAGTCAGCCGCTCAAATAAAAAATAAAGTGACGTTTTCAATATTACATCATCAACAGAAGAATTCATAATATCTAGTGATATTAATTTCATGACATCTACTGTATTTATGCATGAGACTTTAGATCAAAATTCTTCATTACCTTAGTATTCTGTCTCGTGCGGTCGTTATATAAAGAAAAATATTTCAAGAAATCTTCAAGTAGAGGTTAATGTGATGCCTATTAAATTCTCAGTAAGGAGGAGAGAGAGAGAGAGAGAGAGAGAGAGAGAGAGAGAGAGAAAGCCTATAGCAGAGAAGGTTAAGTGCAGCACTAATGGCACGATATTTGACATTTAGTGTTATTGCTTTGAGGACCAAGAAATAGCAGGAGAGGCCTTTCTGTACTCCCAGGACTGTAAGGTAACGAAGAACTCATCTTTT
The DNA here is from genome assembly GCF_040412425.1 of Macrobrachium rosenbergii. Lineage (NCBI taxonomy): Eukaryota > Metazoa > Arthropoda > Malacostraca > Decapoda > Palaemonidae > Macrobrachium > Macrobrachium rosenbergii. Next base: position 30,867,963 of record NC_089781.1, read on the forward strand.
CTATATGATGATCATAGCTAGCACAGGATAGCCTTGTTTATCTTTCGAGTTTGAGTATGACTAGTTATCACTTTACCATAAATTGTATTAGTTTTTTTATATATCTTTAAACCGTAATGTAATTTTATCCCTAGAGAACATAAAATTATATATTTTTTTCAGTTGATTGCATTTGCACTTTTCTTTTTCTGGAGATAAATACCTCATTCCATCTCTTATTTCCTTTTAAATTTTTCCATTTTAGTGCTAGGAAATATCCTTTTCTTTATTTTCAGCGTACAGAGCTAAATTTCATATATGGAATTAAATCAATTTCTATTCTTCGTAACTTCATTATTTCTAGTATATACAGTGTTATGATAATGGACGAAGAAATTTGTGAAAAGTTCGACTGGGACTGTCATGATTTGTTATGTATGATCGAATAACTGAAAGACTATAGTTGTGATATGAATGGAACCGTCACTTCACATAAATGTGTTTCTATACAATGGTATAATACACTTCTCCGTTAAGTCCGCTAGATACATGTCAAGTCACTTGGACACTCACATACAGGTGACATTACAGTGTCCCTCTGTTTACATAAACCCTGGTTGTTTCACAGTTTCAAGTGAACACGATTATAAACTACTGGTGAAAAATACTCGGTTCATTTACAACGGAACATATCACTGAGAATATGAAAATGACGGATTGTTCGGTTTTAATTGCCATATCTTTTTCACGAAAATTGTTTTAGCGTCTTTCGAACCTGTTTCGCGATCAGCACTGATTTAAACTGTTACTCTGTAATCTACAGAGGCAGATATATGCGAGTTTCCTAATGCTACAGCTATATATTTCTAAAACGTAGTTCTCAGGATTGCTAAAAAAAAAAAAAAATAAAAATTTCGCCCTACGATATCCATGCACGAAAAAAATAAGGTTTCAGCCCGTCTGTACAAGATGGAAGTAGGGTGTTTCTTTTCCCGTACCTATTGAGCGAACTTAAATGCCAGATAATCATAGTAAAATTCTGCCAGACTCATAATATATCCAGAATCGCTCTCTTCGGAAACATCTTTTGTTGAAATCGTGAACAAAAGGAATATTTCAACGGTTAATTTTTCTTCTGCAAGAGCGGATTTCATAAGGAATAGTTCAGGGTTCAGAGGCAGTAATCGCAAAGAATCATTAACAATTTACGAGCTCACTGCAGCCTGATACTGAATATATGTTTATCTAATTTGCTTTTTTATTAGATCCATTTTTCAACTGATAACGGGATTTCTTTTCAGTCCATGTCATGTGATTGTATTTTTATACTGGATTTAAGGTACAGTTATTAACACAAGGCATCATATTGATATTTCTGTTAAATTTTGTTTGAGTAACAGCATTTTCTTTTTTTTTTTTTTTTTTTTACATTTGAGTGAAACAGGAAGAAGTAATTTTTAAAACTACACAGACTGTCTACGAAACAATAGGCCTACTTATTTAGTAATGCGCAGCAAATAGATATACTTAATTAGTTGGATTACACTCTAACTTCGAATGAGACATTTTTCAATTTTCATCAAGCACACACACACAGAGAGAGAGAGAGAGAGAGAGAGAGAGAGAGAGAGAGAGAGAGAGAGAGAGAGAGAGAGAGAGATACTGTAATTCCCTTACTCAAGATCAGTGATTTTCTTGTAATTCTAGTTTGTTGTTTCACGGGGCTGCTCAAAATGATTTCGCTTGAGCAGAACACTCATAAGGCCTTGTGCATTTTTTAGCCCTCATTGTTTCTGTTCAGGTTCTGTTTTGATTAGTCATGAATGCTGTTTCCAGTTCTCGTCTCACAGTTGTTTCACTGATTTCCCATTGTTTTTATTCATAATGTGGTGATAGTTCTCAGTCATGATAGTGTCGGTCAAAAGAAAATATGTTAACTTTATCTGTTTTTGCAAAGAGATTTTGTTACAGTCTGAATATTTGTTAACTTTTTAAATTCAAAATCGTTTCCAAACATATAGTAATGTAATTGGAATTCATATCCAAAGTTACTTATGCACAGGCAAACCATTTTTAAGGGATATTCAACAAAACTAACAGTAATTTAGAAGAAAAATTCAATCTTTCTTTAGGAACGAAAAGTTAATCAATAATCAGAATCTTATGGAAGTCTAATACAGTTTATTTCTAGTTCATTCATAAAAAAACAGACTCCAGAGGATAAGAATGCCTGAACTGCACGTGTTACATATCATTTCATCTGGGTACGGGTTTGTGGTTTTGGAGAGGGACACACATCTTTAAAAAAACATTTCTGAACTGAGTTTTACCACCGTTGATTTTGCAGATACCACATTGTGGAAGTAAGTACCCTACAGGAAATGAAAATTATTGGCACGACAATTTTCTGTATCTCACAGTTTCTTAACTTAATAAACGGAATATTTTGTGCCCCTACGATATATTTGGAAATGGCCATGATTATTAACCGGGGGAAAATAAAGAGGAAGAAGCTTTCTGCGCTTGTTTATATGTACTTAGAGTGCGTGTGCACAAAGGAGCCCATTTACTCGAGGACTCAACATGTAAGCAAGTAAATCGTCGTATACATACTGCATAGTTACATTCTGATTAAGTTTATATGTAGGGTACGCACTTCCCTTTCTATCTTGGTCCAATTTAATGAACGCTGCTGTGTATCTCTATACATCTCTCCATTCGTTTTATCTGTATTTGCCATCTAAACAACTCTCAGCTCTCTGCCATTTATTCCGTACCCAAAAAGCATATACAGCGTATTTATCTTCTTTATTTTTCCCTGTTCTCTTATATTTGTTTCATTTATTTCCCATTCCCTTTCTGGTTTTAGTTGCTATGACATTTTCAACTTTCCCCTTTATTTGTTTGATCTGAAATAGCGCTCATGTCTTTTAATCAACAGAACGCTCTTTTTATCGCTCACATCTGTTCATCCTTTTACTCTACTCTTTTCTTTGATTGTCTGTCTGTCTCAAATACTTGCATCTATTTCATATCCATATACGCAAGTTCACATGACAGAGCCTTGCTTCCCTAGAGAGAGGAAGAGATATAGCAATAATTACATAGGTGTCGTAAAGATAAAAATAAATTAACATTGTGTGAACATGGATTCATTACCCAGATCTCGTAATTCAGTTCGCCTTTGTGTGTGTGAAAGTTGGGCACTGAGTGTACTGAAACGGAACTTTTAACAGCCAGGAAAAGAATTTTTGCCATCTTATGAGAAGACATAAGTTCTTCATTGGCGGGGTTGGTAGAGCTCTCGGTTAGCACGCTGTTGCCCCAGCGTTCGACTCTCCGACCGGCCAATGAAGAATTAGAGGAATTTATTTCTGGTGATAGAAATTCATTTCTCGTTATAATGTGGTTCGGATTCCACAATAAGCTGTAGGTCCCGTTGCTAGGTAACCAAATGGTTCTTAGCCCTAGGAGAGCTGTTAATCAGCTCAGTGGTCTGGTTAAACTAAGGTATACTTAATTTTTTTTTTACTGGTTGTTCACCATTCGAGTGAACTTTTGTTTAAAACTTAGCACAAGCGTCCTCTTTCAGCGTTTAAAAAATCAGATCAATTAATATCATTAGTTCAGTGGGATGTTTTCAATTACCGCCTCAACTCGACTGATTTTCGTTCCAAAAAGTTACACAAATAAAAAGGAGATTTTTCTCTATCCTTAGTTCCCAAGGTGTTCCATCGTTGTCCTCCTTCGCTTATTTATTCATGGAGCGGGAACATGAAGTAAATGAGGTTAATTCCACAGCTTACAGAGTCTCTATGATATTTCTGCGTATACTTTTAGACCTTATTAAATACCCACATGGAGAGACAAGACTAATTTAGGTAGAACTGAACGCATTTGCCTTCCTGTCTTGTTCATATATATATATATATATATATATATATATATATATATATATATATATATATATATATATATATATATATATATATATATATATATATACATATACACATACACACATATATATATGTGTGTGTGTGCATATGTTTCTGTGTGTGCGTTTACATTGAAAGAGGTAGAGAAACTATACATTTATTAGAAATTTACTGCAAATTATGGAGAAAAGCAGTAGTGGTTGTACCATACCAACTTATTTCCATGTCAGTCTTGATGAATCTCTTCTACCCTTTTAATACGACTGCGTAGTAAGCATGTTCAGTAAGTACATGAGTAGAATCATGTCGCCTCAGATTTGAGCATGACTGTACAATTAACCTGAAGGAAATTTAGGTTTACTAAGTAGATTTCTAATAAAATAACTTATCTGACCAAACTTTATTTCATTAATGCTCAAAAAAATTTTTCAGAAATGTGGGCAAAACATGAGGAATTTCAAACAAAATCTCCATGTTTAACCACCCTAACTAAAGGAATTGATATATGAAAAAATGCTTATAAAAATCATCTTAGTTACTAAAGCATATTTAGGTAACGCTTGAAAAAGGGCAATTCCTAAATATGCTTTGAAAAACTGTAATTTATTCATGAAAATCGTTCATTTCCATCCATCCTTATCATAAGTTCTAAACAAATCGGATAATTCCATGTATAATCCTTAAGGTGAAGCTAAGGGCTGAATATATTAATTTTTAAGGAAATATCATAAAACGGTTTATAATTACTTTTGTAATCTTTATCCACTGGCCATAGAAACTTTATTTCCCACCAACATTAGCTTCACTACTCTTTTTGCCTGAGTGATTTCATTCTGGTAATTTTATTCAAGGATGAAACACAGGAAATTCTTTCTCAGAATACAAAATTTATATAAAAAAATGTGTAAAAAATTCCCATTTTCCATATTCCAAGCAATGAAAGGAAGGTAGAAATGAAGTAGTTTTATGCATATACAGTTTTCGTTTTCCATTTAGATTTCTGCGCATAAAAGGTACTTTCATGGTAACTTTGAAATTTGTGTCCTATTAAAAGCAACCCCATATGTAATTAACATTTCAATGCAGAACCTCAGTTATTATAACCCATTTACTAAGATACATTTCATAAACTGGTATGGTGTAACCACAAATGTTTTTCATCATGATTAGCTATGAATTTCCGGTAAATGTATCTACTGCAAAACAAACAGATAGGCAGGCGTAGTTGCAGTATAGGTAGGAGTTGTCCTACCAATATCGAACAATGGAAAAAGCGTTCTTATTCAATTGGGGGATCTGTAGTTTGTAGGTGACTACGGCTGTTTTCGTGATCAAGGCCTCAATTTGAAGGATTTCTAGGTAGTTCTTTTGTCTCTATAGTGTTGGAACACAATGATCTCGGGGTAAACAAGGAGAGGCTTTGCAATGTTCGTCTGAATTGTTATTGCAAGAGCAACTGAACAGAGCTATCTGGTACAAATCCCCTCTGAGGAAAAGCTTAAAAAGGTGCTTTGTATCTAGCACGAGAACATGTCCAGGCAGACGATAATGCAAATAAAACATCATTTCCAATGAGTGGCGATGTGAATCTGTGAAACCCGAGGGCTGGATAAGATCTGGTGAAATAGGAAAATATATATGTATGCATGTAATAAAAAGGTTACTGCTCCACATCCGTTAATGGTTTCACACCTTCCCAATCACACTCCTGTGGTTGGCAGTTCGAACTTCAAAGGGAGGAGATACTGATAGTGTCTATTCACACGTTATTGCCTGTTCACAATGTATGCATCACCACGGGTCCATTTGGAAGAAGAATTAAATGAGTCCAATTCGCTGCTGCTGAGGAGGGAAGTGAAACCACAGTTAGGGGAGCCAGTGGCACCCTTTATGATTCAAAGATTATGCAGTAGTATATTGGGATCCTCAAAGACTTATTCTAGTGATATATATATATATATATATATATATATATATATATATATATATATATATATATATTTATATATATATATATATATATATATATATATATATATATATATATATATATATATATATATATATATATATATATATATATATATATATATATATATATATATAAAGAATTGAGGGCAGTGAAACAGACTATTACATAAAATCATCGTTATTTGCGCCAATGTTTACGACAACTAGTCTCATTGTCAAGGCTGCAATAAAAGAGTAAGTAGTGTGAATTATAAATACTCTCATTGTCAAGGCTGCAATAAAAGAGTATAAATTATAAATAATATAAATTATGCAAAAATCTCTTTAAAACATTTGTACATAACGATAGTTTAAGCATTGCTGGAGGTACCAACCTATATAGAAGGGAGAAGGAGGGCGACTGGATTGTGGGTACGTGAAAAACAAAGAAGCCGGTTACGACAGGCAGAGAGGGGTGGAGGAGCTTTGGGCATTCAACAATGGTACTGTCTGTTTGATAATTAGCGATTCCAGAATAGAGAGTGCTAGGTCGGAAGAGGCCTTTGTAATGATTTTAAATTGATCATATTCAATGTTACTACCACATTTTTTCACTTACCCACATTCCAGTCGCCCTCCTTCTCCATTGTATATAGGTTGGTACCTCCAGCAATGCTAAACTATCCTTATGTACAAATGTTTTTAAAGGGATTTTTGTATAATTTATATGTATTTATTATTTTCTTGCAGTCATAAAAATTCGACTTGCTGTCTTGAAACGTCGGCACAAATAACGATGATTATATGTACCAGTCTGTTCCCACTGTCCTCAATTCTTCACATATCTTATTTGCTGTCCTGTTTGTATCCTATATATATATATATATATATATATATATATATATATATATATATATATATATATATATATATATATATATATATATATATATATATATATATATATATATATACCATTTAAAGGAAATAAGACCATTTGCCTTAAAATTCATTCACATAATTTAACCTGGGCACCTGTTAGGTAAAACATCTTGATCTAAACTATCAGATAACCAATCGTTTTTCTATGAGACAATCGCATCGATTTGACTTGCCCTGCTTGATTACTTCTTGGTATGTTCTCCAATTGCACCACCCAAGAATGGAAGCTTATTTTCCGATTCTTTTTCCAGGGTAAATTTTATATTAGGGTGTTGGGAGTTGGCAATTCCCAGCCCCCTAATATAAAATTTACCCTGGAAAAGAGTCGGAAAATTAGCTTCCATTCTTGGCCGTGTTGGTTTCTAGGAGTGACCAAGGTTTCAGTAAGGGCATTTACCGCAAAGGAACGTTCATGGGTCAAGGAATGAAGTTTTATAGTTCGTGCTATCTTAATTTTAAGTTGAACTCGATTGTCATTCTCCTCCACAGGACACTGACTCATACATCTTCCTGGTTGAGTTTCCACGACGAAATCATTATATAATGTAATTATTTTGAAAACAATTGTTTTCCTCGTAAACTCCTTCTCAGGGACTTGAATAAAATACTCTACCGAAAATGGCACTACCTCCTATCTCTATCAGCACTGTTCCCAAACTAAAAAAATTTACGCGAGTTTTCCTTTTCTACATAATATAATACACAAGGAATTACAGCCCTAAACATGAAACTTATTCCTAAGAACCCAGTCACCATTGGTTCTCTGTTCAGATACAAAGTCAAGCTTAGTCCAGTTTTTACAGCCAACGTTGTGTACAAATATATTTGCCCTAGATGCGGAATAATCAAATATTCGGAATCATTCAAAGATCTGTACAAAGCACATACAGTAGAAGCCAAACATTTCCAAATTATAGGACATACAAAATGAAAACGAACTTCATGTCCTGGAGTCCATAGTGGCAAAAAAGCTAAAGTAGTTCCGCCGTTAACTCACAGAATTCCTCCATCCAGTTTTACATTACGCAATGGCCCGTTGCACTTCGTCTCTCGTTTCTCTGTCTCTAAAGGTTCTTCTATTTTTTGTTCCTCTTTGAAGCAGCCCGACTCCGTAGTGTTTTTATGTTTCTTTTTTTAGCTGTATTAATTTTATTGTGATATTTACTTTTTTATTGTTGCTTGTATTTACTATTTTTATTTTATCTCACTTTAAATATATTGATGTAACCAGTAATATCAAGATTATTTGACGTCGTTTTTACATATCTTTTTTTTTACGTTTTTACGCTCTTTGTGTGTTTTTTTTTATATCTCTTTATATTCTATTGTGGTTTTTGCAATTTCACTATTATGTAATATTTTACTTTTACCAGGGATTTTGGTGTAAAAAAATCTACATTTTTTGTCAAAATATTCTAAGAGTTATTGCGAGTAATAAAGTGTTCACATTTTTTTAGCCTTGAAAATGCAACCGAGAAGTGTTGTGAAACGTCGGCACAATAAATCACGAAAATGCACTGTGCTTTCCTCGTTACCCAGTAGATGTGGTTAAGCAGTTAAGCAGTATTATATTGTGATTGATATATATATATATATATATATATATATATATATATATATATATATATATATATATATATATATATATATACATCATGTATATTACATTTAAGCGTGAACATGAGAAATTTCAAGGTTATTTTTTCTATAAAGGATCAGAATGTACTTTTTATCTCTGAAACACTCTCATGCACTCGTCAAGTTAACGTGGCTGTACTGAATTACTAGATACTGACTCCAAATTAGAACTCCAGCGTTATGCGGAACAAAGATTTTTTTTATGCAGAATTCATGCCTCACACACTCACGCACAAAACATGGTAAGAGGCGACAGATACTTGAATAGCAAAATCTTATTTATATATTACTGCAAATTTTGAGAGAGAGAGAGAGAGAGAGAGAGAGAGAGAGAGAGAGAGAGAGAGAGAGAGAGAGAGAGAGAGAGAGAAGCAAATATGTGGAGACGATGGAACATAAACCAACTGTCAGTGTTGCGTGGATGTCGGCCAATTAAGCGCCTTTTCCAATATTCAAGACAAAGCCCTTTCATTGGCAGGCTATTGGGCATAATCTTTTCATCTCTTCGGCTTGCAAGGAATTAGAAGAGGATTATAAGCATCAGTTCGAAAACAAACTTTCTTTTTCTAGATTTCATGTATTACAAGAGAGAGAGAGAGAGAGAGAGAGAGAGAGAGAGAGAGAGAGAGAGAGAGAGAAATTCATATTACTTATGTTACTTTTTAATTGTCATGATAAAACTAACTTTGAAAATAATATCTAAATACCTTGTTTTAACACAGTTACGCGAGAACACTGTAGTATTGGAGAAGAACTACAAGTAAATAATAAAAAATATATATAATACAGCTTTGTTTTTTATTGGAAATTGGAGACCAAATTCGCGAAATTCATCCATACCAAACCTAAACCTTTTTTGGGAACCAAAATATATTCAAGAAATGTTTACCGTGTGACAAAAACCTTTCCTTAGAATGAGGAATTAATTTAACAATATAATCCTTTGTATTGTTGCCACAAACAGGTGGGTCATCGACATTATTAGAATAGAAAAAGATTTTTATGAATTTGTATTTGTTGAAGAAAAGAGTATAATTTTCTTTTAGTTTTGGATTACAGGGAGCTGCTGAGACAGGACTGTTAGCTTCCACCCCTCCTAATATTACGGAGGAGGATGGCTTGTCTAAATAAATGTCAATCATGCTTAAATTATAGGGATCATTTCAGCAAAATAAATTTGTCGCAAATGCGAAATATTGGTTTGCCATCTGGTTAAGAGACTTATTTCATTGCTACGTTAAAGATAATATATATGCCTTCCAAGAATTTTAAAACTTTTTTCAGGACACTTTTGACGATATTACAATTATGTACAGTACGTGTCATCTTGTTTAAAGTTTTAAAGAGTGAAAAGTTTAATCCACTATAACGAGTGTTATGCATTCTGTCCCAGATTACAATTGCATTCAGTGTAAATTATATAAGTATAAATAGCTTTAGTTTTCCTAATATATTTACACCACTTCAGCTCGGCAAAATCATTTTGCAATATCCTTATAAATTAAATCTACGATAAAATCGCAACTCTGTTTTAGTATGAAAGCTGAAATGACAATGAGTTTGTCTGATAATCATCACTGGAGCTAAGCATGAATGAAATTTGTGCGTCGTGTGCTGTGCACCACAAACATTTATAAAAGAAATTTTAGCTGACAGCTAAGCGCACACTTCTTATCTGGAATCCAATTCAAAGTTTGGACGAAAGCCTTACGTTTATAAGATGAACAGGGCAAAAAAAAAAAAATCCTAAAGATAAATGTGTGAAACAGCAGTAAGTAGTCATGGAAGAAATCTTCCAGTAAAAACATAAGCAAATACAAAGTATGCAAATAGGAAGAATGAAGATTTAAGAGGGATATGGATAAAGACTCTGATGTGGAGTTCAGAAAGTGTATTCCATAACGGCAATTTTGTCAGGAGCTCTGTTCAGTTTTATGTTGCTTTTACGTTGCCATATGCAAGGTAAATGTAAAGCCTTAAGAGACATAACCTTTTGCCCATGCTATCCATTAACAGTCATCCCCTACTGACACCGTTATTTACATTGCACTACGTCACAGAATAAACAATATATCAGGTTGACAATATATCTCACGTGATATCCTTTTATCAACGTAGTTTTCACTATTCAGCATCACATCACTAGAATCAGCAAGTTTTCACAGTCAAGAAACACTATATTACAAGTGCGTAATATTATGTCAAGTACTAAAAAAAAAATAAAATAAAACCTTGTCTTACGGAATAACAAAACGAGCTGCAGAGAGGGGCCTGACGCCATCTTGAAGCTACGCATTTTCTTCTTTTGACAAGAGAAAGAAATTCAATTATCTCTCTTAGGACAGAATTCATGGGTCCGGTTTGAATCACCCCTGTGTTAGCAACTGTACCCCTTATCCAACCAACCAATATCATAATTGTGTATACCAACTGAATAAACATTGAATACAATGTCTTTCTTAGTGAATCCTGTCTTTGACAAAGTTGACATGTTCTGTGTCAGTTGGCGTCCTGCAAAACGTTTATTCAACAGGAACAACTTACAAACTAAATATTAATATGAAAGATAGGTGGATATTTTGAATTATGAAGACTTTTATGGTTCATATTTGATCTCTGACCCTTCTTAGATGGTAATGCCAGGTCAGATTTGTTATGTTTTTTTTTTATAGTACGTAAAAAATACAAAGGCTATGAAATAAAGAAATATTTCGGGCGCAAAATTTTAATAATAAGGAATGATTACTATTATTGATACCCTTCCTAAACGGTAGTGCCACTGAATTTTTGTTCTTAATTTGCATTCTGAGTGACTGTTCAACAGGCACAACTTATAAGTTAAGTATACCTTAGTTTTACCAGACCACTGAGCTGATTAACAGCTCTCCTAGGGCTGGCCCGAAGGATTAGACTTATTTTACGTGGCTAAGAACCAGTTGGTTACTTAGCAACGGGACCTACAGCTTATTGTGGAATCCGAACCACATTATAGCGAGAAATGAATTTCTATCACCAGAAATAAATTCCCCTAACTCTTCATCAGCCGGCCGGGGGAATTGAACTCCGGCCCATCGAGTGACAGTCAAACATGAGCGATGGGCAAATATTTTGAATTATGAGGACTTTCAGGGCTCATATTTGACCTTCGACGCTTCTTAAATGGTAATGCCAGGTCCGATTTGTTCTTAAGTTGTGTTTTCGGATAGTACCTAAGCATACAAAGCCTATGAAGTAAAAAATTATTTTGGGCGCGAAATTTGAATTATAAGGAATTAATTACCATAATTACTACCATTCTTAAATGGTAATGCTCATGAGGTTTTCTTCTTAAGTTGCATTATTGCTCTTTACTATATGTTTCTGCTATGGACACATAGTTTCGTGAATGGGCGAGGAAGTTGAATTATAAGGAATTTAAGGGTTCCCTTTTAAGAGTCCCTTCTTCCAAACCCCAGGAATACGAAACTTAAGAAATCCCTCTGAGTCATTCCTATTGCATATACAGTCGGTTAAAGCAGTCAAACCTTTTGGGCGCAACTTTTGAATTAAACGACACTGGGCTTCCTAACTACATCAGTGCGGTACAAAGAACTTGTAATTATTTACATGCTGGTTTAGATGTCGAATTTATCATTCATCATAAATAATCCACGTTATATAATGGAAGTCATTACATACTGTAGATGGTAATCCTACCATCGTCAACCTTACAATTTTAAGGAGCTTAAGATTCAACCACATTCTTTAATTGAGTTGTAATAAGGAAATAAATATACAACGAGTGCTTTTCGCATTCGCAGTCAAGTTACATAAACTGTTGAAATATCAAAGATGCATAATCGTTTAAACACATATCTCATTATTCAGTAGACTCTTTAAGTATGAAACTGTGGATTATTATTGCTCTTCTTGGAGACTTTTTCAGAACACTGATTCTGCATAAAACATGTTCCTTAATTTCCTATCTGAGAGAGCGGTAATTCTAAGAGCCCTGTTCCCTTATAGCCTTTACTCCACACGTCACTGTAGCCCACCCCTCCAGACCCCATCCCACCTTCAAGTCGAATGCCTAGGCTAGTGACCTTGTGCTTTCAGGATGGGTAAACTGCAGTGTTGCTAGTTTGCGGTGAGAATCAAGGTCCTGACATACATAGAACAAAGATACATCTTTCTTTCCTCCTCATTATTTTTCGATTTCGTATTTACCATATACTTGTCTTTATCTTCTTCTCTGTATAATGATATTATAGAATCTTTAATGAAATACATTTTTTTATATGCAGCTGTACGAATATGATATCTACAGTGCCGGCATGCTACTTTTTCAAGTGTGGTTTCTTGCACCTTTGTTCCTGATACTATTTCCCTTCTCATAACCAGTGAATATTGCCACCCCTTCCTGGTTCTCTGCGTATTTTTGCTCATTAGACTTCCTCGACTAATTTCTCTTCTCCGTCATTATCTGTTGCTTGTGCTCATTACTGATTTAATTTTACTTCATTCAATTACTTTGAACTCGAGAACATCTCTAAATGGTGAGTAAGAATGCATAAATGTGATACATTTGATGCTTGCATAAAATACTCGTATACTATAGATATCTTTCTCTCTACTTTTTTCTTATAATATTAAATATAGATTCATAGTGATGGAATAATACTTGTAGAATCATTTAAGGTTGTACTTCATAAACATTTTTAAATACACTTTTCTGTGGATAAAATGAATGCTCTGCTGAAATGCCTAGGAGTTGTACCTATTATTTCATTTCTTCTTTTTGATACTTAGCAATCGAACATTGCGTGTTCCTGTGATTTATCAACTATATTCCCGAGATAGATCGAACTGGATTATTAAACGACAGTAACCAGTAGTCAGCAGGCGAGTAGTAAGCCCTCTGCATGACAAGTTAGGTACTATTTAAAATCTCTTTTTTCGGCAAGCAGCTGACACCCTACTTGCGTCAGTTTTACATAGAAAATTTAGACATAAATATTTTTGCTACCAATAGGACCAAGGTTCCTTCACTCAGTGACATTATCGTATTTAACATATTTTTTAATCTAAATGAACCACTTACCTTATAACTCTTATAACTCACAGCTAAATCATGTTACAAACATGTTTTAAGATCTCACCAACAATTTGACCACCTGGCAAATGAATACCTTGGAAGAAAGAAGTGAATAATCAAGAAAATGGACTGAAAGTTTGAGTAAGAGAGTTACTGGACAGGTAGGACCCCGTAAACTAGGAAGCGAGAGAACTCGTGCAAGAGAGAATTGAGTGGCGCAATGTCTGAAGAGAAGCTCGACATTGCAGGTATGTCTCCTGTATAGGTGTCACCTGACTAGTAGTGTAGAGGTTTTCGGCATAGTGGGTTCATTCACGATTCTGCATTTTAAATGTTAGCATAGCATTGTTAATCTTTTAGCTCGGAGCCGGCCCTTAATTAGGGAAATGTCTTCATGTTAACAAAAATCATACACACACGCACACACACATATGTATATATGAAATTTTTATCACACCGTGATTTATATACAATCATGAAGCTACAAATGTCGTTTAATATCCAATTCACGCTACTTCGGGAATATCCCCGATGGGGAATTATCACCGAAGGGGAATTTTTCTTTAATGATAAATAGACCGGTTCCGATCCATTTAATCATTTAAAAAAAATCCCCTTCGGTGATAATTCCCCATTGGGGATATTCCCGAAGTAGCGTGAATTGGATATTAAAGGACATTTGTAGCTTCATTTATATATATATATTGTCACGTTAAGTGATGGTTTTGCGGGAACTGCTGGTTCCCCGCTCGTTCCCTTTTGTGGATTGCTGCCTCCTTACCTTCAAGTTTTTGTTTTGTTTTGATGTTTTCGTCAGTGAGCTGCCGTTTTTCTTGCTTCAGTCGGGTCTGGTAGGGCAGCAAAGGTAGCGGCAGTGGCAGCAGCATCAGGCAGTTTTTGGAGTCGACGTTGGTCGAGTTTTTGAGCAGCAATTGGAGCACGGCTTTGAGCACGACGTAGAGGTGGAGCGTGACCATGAGTAGTCGTGTGACCACGAGCTGCTCTTCTTTGATGACAGCGTGAGGCTGTCCTGACGTCTCCATCGGGTATTCTGGTTTGTGGGGTCTTGTCCCTGTTGTGCAGCTGAGGGCTGTCTTGGTGACCCGATGGAGGGCGTATGTTTGGTATTTTATTTTCTGCCTGCTGCTGTTTATTTTTGCCTTTTTTTTGTTTAATGCTACTTTTTGTTTATTTAACTTGCTTTTGTTTAGTGCTGCCTTTTGGCCATTATTGTACTTATGTTTTTTATCTTTTTGCCAGACCTGACTCACTTGTAAATATTATAAATAAATTAATATTAAGCTCATTATATTGTTTTTGTTGTTTTCCCCTCCTTTGTTTGTTGCATCTGCCGTCAGTCACAGCCCCGTCCTGAGTATGTTAAAGAACCTGCATAACGGCCCACTCGGTCGTTACAATGCGACCGTGACAGGGCGGCTCTGTTTGGCTGGCGGGTTGTGGCATTGGAGGGGGAGTTCTTTTAGGTGGGGAGGTGTCACGTTAAGTGATGGTTTGTTGCTGGTTCCCCGCTCGTTCCCTTTTTGTGGATTGCTGCCTCCTTACCTTCAAGTTTTTGTTTTGTTTTGATGTTTTCGTCAGTGAGCTGCCGTTTTTCTTGCTTCAGTCGGGTCTGGTTTAGCAAAGGTAGCGGCAGTGGCAGCAGCATCAGGCAGTTTTTGGAGTCGACGTTGGTCGAGTTTTTGAGCAGCAAATTGGAGCACGGCTACGAAGTGGAGCACGACGTAGAGGTGGAGTGTGACCATGAGTAGTCGTGTGACCACGAGCTGCTCTTCTTTGATGACAGCGTGAGGCTGTCCTGACGTCTCCATCGGGGTATTCTGGTTTGTGGGGTCTTGTCCCTGTTGTGCAGCTGAGGGCTGTCTTGGTGACCCGATGGAGGACGTATGTTTGGTATTTTATTTTCTGCCTGCTGCTGTTTATTTTTGCCTTTTTTTGTTTAATGCTACTTTTTGTTTATTTAACTTGCTTTTGTTTAGTGCTGCCTTTTGGCCATTATTGTACTTATGTTTTTTTATCTTTTTGCCAGACCTGACTCACTTGTAAATATTATAAATAAATTAATATTAAGCTCATTATATTGTTTTTGTTGTTTTCCCCTCCTTTGTTTGTTGCATCTGCCGTCAGTCATGACAGCCCCGTCCTGAGTATGTTAAAGAACCTGCATAACGGCCCACTCGGTCGTTACATATATATATATATATATATATATATATATATATATATATATATATATATATATATATATATATATATATATATATATATATATATACATACATACACACACACACATATATATATATACACATATTTTTATAAATATTTCCGCTGTTCGCCCTCGATGTATTTATTTGTAGTAGTATTAATCATCCTGACCAAGACAGGGAAAAGTCTTTGTCCCGCAGGGTCGCGTAGACAGTTCAAACTTTAACTTTCGTTTGTAGCAAAGAACTCAGTAGCATTAGGGATTTAACCCCCATAGGAAATTTCCATAATCAACCTTATGATAGGTGGCCTTAAGCTCTGTACCTGTTCTCTTGGCGGATGTTTTGACAAATTTCAGACCCCCGAGGGCAAGAACGAATGCCCTGTTTTGACCCAGCGATGGTCAGACAAAAAACAGAGAGAAACAAGCCGCCGAGTCGAGTGGACGTCTGTAAGGCGGCTCCTTCACCTCCTCGAACCTTTAACCAACAACGCCTACACTCTCAGGAACTCCCTGGATTTTAAGAACGAGATCCTTAAACAGGACTCGGACTTTTATATGGTTAGCTATGATGTGGAGTCGTTATTTACTAATGTCCCTGTTGAGGAAACTATTAATATTATTTTAAACAAATTATTTCCTTACGAAGACTCTATGTTTCATAATTTTAATAAGTCTAATTTTAAACAGCTTCTTAACTTGACCGTGCGGGACACGGTCTTTCTTTTTAACGGTACTTCTTTCTTACAAGTGGAAGGGTTGGCGGTGGGTAGTCCACTCGGCCCCACCTTCGCTAAGATCTTTATGAACTCCCTGGAGGAGTCATTCTTGGATTCCTGCCCCTCCAATCTTTGCCCCCTATTTTATCGACGTTATGTGGATGGCACATTCGTTCTTTTTAGACATGAATTTCAGTCTCACCTGTTTTTAGATTTTATTAATGCCCAGCACCCCAATATTAAGTTTACTATGGAGAAGGAAATATGCAAATCGCTCCCTTTCCTGGACCTACGTATTTCAAGGGACTCGGAGGGTTTCCATACCAGTATATACAGAAAGAGCACCTTTACTGGGTTGGGTACTAATTTTTACAGTGCTTGTCATTTTAATTTTAAATTAAATGCTATTTTTACACTCCTCCACAGGGCCCTTACTCTGACATCGTCTTGGCAAGGCTTCCACAGCGAAATTGAGTTCCTGACAGGTTTTTTTTTAGAAATAATTGTTTTCCTCTCAAACACTTTTACAGAATTTTGAGAAAGTTGTTAGATATGAATTTGAGTGAGCCACGTGTCATTTATGATGTTCCCAAACTTGATATCTACGCTAAATTTCCCTTCCTGTTCAACGATGAATTTCGCAAAAAAAGTTATAAAGATCATTAGCAAAGAATTCCCGTTTGTAAATATTAAACTTATTCCGAAAAACCCTTTAACGCTCGGGTCTCTTTTCAGATCTAAGGATAGACTGTGCCCGTCTCTAGCATCCAACATCATTTACAAATATACTTGTCCCAAGTGCGAGCTGGGAACCTACGTTGGATGCACGAGACGGCTACTGAAAGTCCGTGCCTGTAGTCATCAGGGCGTCAGTTATAGGACGGGATGCAGATTGTCCAGGCCTGAATTATCAAATATAAGAAATCACTCTGCAATCTGCAAAACGCAAATTGATATGAAAAACTTCGAAATAGTAGCCTCAGCCCAACACGAGGACGAGCTTACGACTTTAGAGTCAATTTTCATTAAAGCACTCGTTCCCTCGTTAAATGCCCAGACGTCCTCAACACCTTTGTTTATTTTGTAGTTTCTCTGCTGTTCTTTTTGTTTTCGAGTAGTTTTACCTTTTTCTGTTTAGTCACTTTTTAACCATGTACTGGGTAGGTTTGTTTTAAGATATTTTAAGAAATGTTTGTATTTTTTTTTTATCTTTATAATTTTATATAGTGACGTCCCTTTTTATTAAACAAAATTGTCATTGCAGCCTTGAAAATGCAATGGATTATTGCGAAACGCCGTCGGCCACAATAAAAACTGTTGATTCTCCGTGTGCCTCTCCATCTGCCCTTGGTCTCTCTCTCTATATATATAAACACATACACACACACACACACACACACACACACACACACACACACATATATATATATATATATATATATATATATATATATATATATATATATATATATATATATATATATATATATATATATATATATATATATATATATATATATATATGTATATATATATATATGTATATATGTATATATATATATATATATATATATATATATATATATATATATATATATATATATATATATATATATATATATATATATATATACAGTATATAACGTTTGTGTGCATTTGTTAGGACGAACGTGTTTGTCCAGAAATACTCAGTTTATTAATCTATTGCTTACCATAGAGTTAACAATAAAGATAATCTCTTAACAAGGTAAAAAATGAATTAGCTTTTGCTCAAAAGGATTTCGTAAACGCAACAACAATGTGAAATCAGAGCGTGCACTTTGCAGTTTTATATAAATACTACGACATGAAAAGAAATATATATATTCGGATGCGGAATGTGCCCCTGGAGACTTATTTTAATCAGAGGCTCCTGCCGCTGAAGTTGGAACACAAAGATTTTATTCCGGAATTGTGGGAGTCTGCCAAAATAATCCTCCCTTCCATTTCTCTCTCTCTCTCTCTCTGTATATATATATATACATATATATATATATATATATATATATATATATATATATATATATATATATATATATATATATATATATATATATATATATATACACACACACACACACACACACACACACATATATATATATATATATATATATATATATATATATATATATATATATATATATATATATATATATATATATATATATATACGTATGTATGTATGCATGTGTGTATATATGTGTGTGTGTGCGCGCGTATAATAACTGAATCAAGAACATATGGAACGTGATGAATACATAAATAAAGGCAATGCCACGAAGGAAAGAGAAACGACGGAGTGGTGCAAGGCCATTCGACTTATTGAGTCTGCTAAGTAAAGGACAATAAAACGAAAGGTTTAGCACCACTCCATCGTTTCTCCTTCCTACGTGGCACCATTTTATAATATATATATATATATATATATATATATATATATATATATATATATATATATATATATATATATATATATATATATATATATATATATATAATCTCACTTCATGGTCTGATCATTATATTGGTCCGAAAAAAACGAGGAAAAGCTAGGACACGCCCTCTTCCGATAAAGCAAACATCGGAAGGTCGAGACTCCAACGAGTTTCATACGAAATAATGCTTGCACAACGAGCGAACTCGAACCCTGTTCGTTCATCAGAACTTGTATGGGGTGCTAAAAGCGGATATTGGAGAGAGATGAAGGCCGGATGCAGCTCTACCCTACGAGGAATTTCGTAAAAAATGGATTGCCCTTTATTAACATTTACTCGCTTTCGTCTCGAGCAAGTTTTTTGTTAAAGGTTTAAAGGTTGCAGTCAATTCAGTTTTGATAATTGTTAGCATAAAATGTACTGAAGTTAGATAAAGATATATCCAAGGATATGAGAATCTTTCAATGACATGATTAATACGCTCGTTTAAATACTCCGACTATATGGTTACGGAAGCAAATACTCAAGAGGATAACGACACAAAGGTGATTTGACAAGAATAGACTACATATATCTCACAAACCATAACCCTGAGTAAATAATTCCACCTGTATCTACGGTTGTAGATTATAAAAAAAAAAATATATAGATATGAAGTAGTAAAATCACAGACGATCAGTGAAAAATAAACATTCCTTAAGATCTCATGAAAAGCTGTGACTTTTGACATGTAATTACTTTGCAGCCAATTACATAAGGATATTACACTGAATAAACATAAAAACAAACAAGTAAAAAATGAGCCGAAGTTTTTTTCGGAGCAGTCGAGTTTTCTGTACAGCGTATGAGACTCTCAGCCACGGCTCCATGAAACTTTCAGCCGGCCATGGTGGCCTGTGTTTTTGCGGTGCCAGATGCACGATTATAGCTAACTTTAACCTTAAATAAAATACAAACTACTGAGGCTAGAGGGCTGCAGTTTTGATGATTGAAGGGAGGATGATCATCACACCAGTTTGCAGCCCTCTAGCCTCAGTAGTTTGTAAGATCTGAGGGCGGACAGGAAAAGTGCGGACAGATAGACAAAGCCATCTCAATAGTTTTCTTTTACAGAAAACTAAAACGTTGGTCAGCAAAATGTGTTCTTATGTTGGTAAATACGAATTCGCACTCTAACAAAGAGAAACATTATTCAGGAACTCACGTGGCAGGAGAGCGGTTTCTCAGTACCATGGAAATTCCGTGCGATTGTTTTGTCTTCTGTACCTCCGTTTATCATCAGCGTTGACTGAATCAGAGGCAACAGAATGCATCCATTGTCCATAATATCAAAATGATTCAGCTCTTGAACAGAGAAGGAGGTCTTTTAGGTCTTTAGCGAATGTTCTGAAAATCATGAAGCTTTGATAAACATACAAAATCAAAAACCATGAGAGCTGTAAATTTTAACATAGTTTATGACTGCAACAACTTACACTACGAGTGGAGTTAATGAGCTTTTCTCGTCACTTTGAACTTGAGATTTTTCCTATCGTTTGAAAAAGACCTTTGAAACTGGAAAACATAGGTCATTTAATAATGAAAAAATTTCCAAAGCGCCTCTTGTGCTACTCTTTACTGCCTCCCAACACAAAAGTCACTAAATAACTAACTAGCAATCAGTGACAGACGCTCATGCTTGCCAGTTTAAGGGTTAAGAATAACAATTCTAGATAAAGTGAGCAAAAGCATTAGACCTTTATTCTTGAAAGAATATGTACTGCATCAGCAGCTCTGAAATATTACTATTTCTACAAAATAAATGCAGCTGAAGCAGCAATAATATTCAATAGAACCTGTTTAAAAGAGGGTCTGCTGCCAAACTATATTATTATTATTATTATTATTATTATTATTATTATTATTGAATTTTAGTGATTTTTTATTAGCATTATAAGTATTATCCTCTAATGCCACCCTTAACGAAGAAATATTGTGTTGTTACTCTTACTCTTCTCCTTTTTAGTTTTCTGTGAAAGACAACTATTGTGCCGGCTTTGTTTGTCCGTCCGCCCTCAGATCTTAAAAACTACTGAGGTTAGATGGCTGCCTATTGGTATGTTGGTCATGCACCCCCTCATCATCAAAGATACCAAATTGCAGCCCTTTAGCCTTAGTAGTTTTTATTCTATTTAAGGTTAAAGCTAGACATGATCGTCCATCTGGCAACATATCGGACGGGCCACCACCGGGCCGTGGTTAAGGATTCATGGGCCGTGGCTCATACAGCCTTATACCGAGACCACCGAAAGACAGATCTATTTTAGGCGGCCTTGATTATACGCTGTACAGAAAACTCGAT
>NC_089781.1:30894247-30929247 GCF_040412425.1 Macrobrachium rosenbergii
AGAGCAGAAAATTCTGAATCCAAGTATTCGCAATTTCTTTACACTCATGCATATATTAATGGTTAAATTACTGTTACAATTGTCTCCCTTTCTCTACCAGTCTGTTTCTCTTTTAATCAAATACCTTTATCAAAAAGGTCATAAAAAGTCTTTCTCATATAAATAAAGAAGGTAAGAGTTTATTGCTTCCAGGGAAATGCAAGGTATATTCAGGGTACGATTCCTGATTTCCTAAAAGAACGGATCAGTGAACCTCTCTATCTGTCTCCAGACGGACTCTTGGGAGTCGTTATTGAGGAATCGATGTAGTTCCAAAGATTATTGGCAATATCATTAATATCCTTTCCTCTTTTTGTTTTCTTGCAACGTGGAGAAGGTATCCACGTGCCTGTGGGAGTTATGCTCACTCTCTCTCTATTGCATGACAAAGGCTTAGGGGTCCTTACTGAAGAACAGACGTAGTTCAATAGATTTTTTGTAAAATCGTTAAGCTTACTTTCCTTGCCTTATGTGACTGAGATAGCGGTTTGTCCGTGTCCATATCCGTCTCTTTTCTGCAATGGCTAAGCTGTGAGTGGTCGATTTTGTGTTAATAAGCTGTGTGAAAAATGACTCGCAATCGGAGTCTGTTTGCATATTAAAAATTATTTTCTGGAACTTTGTGACTGCGCCTTTTGTATAAGAATAGACAATTTTGATACTTTTCCTTTGTTTCCTGTTTTTTCCCTGTTGGTCTTCTATTACTCTGTTGAAAATGGAGTTATAAAAGAGAATTTTCTTATACTGTATG
Organism: Macrobrachium rosenbergii; assembly: GCF_040412425.1. Taxonomy (NCBI): domain Eukaryota; kingdom Metazoa; phylum Arthropoda; class Malacostraca; order Decapoda; family Palaemonidae; genus Macrobrachium; species Macrobrachium rosenbergii. The sequence goes on from NC_089781.1 coordinate 30,895,038, forward strand.
TACTTCGTAAGCATCAAGTCTCATAATAGTACTGTCATGCGAACTTCGAAAGCGGTTTGGAGGCGCTTACACCTTTCTTGATACTTCATTTTATTACCTTCTTTTACCAAAAAAAAAAAATAATAAAAAAAAAACATTCTGTTTAATCCAATATTCACATCAAAGTATTTTTGCTTTGTCAGTTAATCTGAACGAAATTGTTGATACCTTTGAAATACTTATAAAAAATATCCGTTTCTTTCTTTTACTGTTGCGTTTCTTTCACTAAATAAATATCTAGATTTTCTTCACCGTACTATTTTTCGTTTAACGGTTGGAGGAAGCTTCCCTTCGAGATCATAATTTTCTGCTATTAAAAATTTTCCTTTCCTTTTCCTGAACAGTCTTTTAGTTATACTGGAGGAAGGATTCGGTAAACAGACAATTTTATGTGATGAATAACAATTTTTTTATATAAAACCTCATCTACTTTGACTTTCCTTTTAGTTTTAGTTATTTTCTGTGCTAAAATCGATTGGAAAATTAAATACCCAATTTTAATATCAAGATGATGAATAATAAAAATAGCTCTTCATTGGAGCTGGTGGGTGGGGGAGTTTCCTGGCGAATGACCTTCGACTCTCCGACCTGCCAATAAACCGGTTTTCTGATGACTCTTTGTCTCGATTCTGGTTCGGATTCCACAAAAGTCTAGATAAAATGGTTCTTACACCACAAAATAAATTTAATATCAAAATGGTATCATCTCAGCGGGCATTAAACTAAGATATTAACTTTTTCTCACCTTCAAATACTTCCCACTTCCTCTTATTTAAAATAATAATGCCATGCAATCTCAAGTCTCAAGACTAATGAATGTTGCTTTAGCAGCCGATACATTCACAATGGATGAGACGAATCACATAATGACCAAAGATATAGAAATGGGATTTGCAGGGAGCTTCAGGAATACCAAATTCCTAATTTCCATCTTTGTTGCTAGGTGCACTGAACTCTAAGGTCAAAGGTCAATAAACATTTACTGCCATGACTTTTTGGCTCAAGCCATATATTTTTATATTCATATATATATATATAAATATATATATATATATATATACATACATATATATATATATATATATATATATATATATATATATATATATATATATATATATATATATATATATATATATATATATATATATATATATATATATATATATATATATATATATATATATATATATATATGTATATAAATATGACATTTCATATGTATGACATAACAAAAGATGACATAACAAAGTGACAAACCTGAACAAAAAATTCACACACATAACAAAAGTCTGACAATTCTGGAAAAAAAATTCAAAAATGACATAACAAAAAGAGTGACAAATTCTCATCTTAGTAAGTAAAAGTGACAAGTTAACAATATATTATGTTTAAAGAACTCTCATTTAATTCTCTCTTTGACTTAATGATTTTATAACTTAAAATAGTAAGGTAATGGTTGTTATCTACTATCTTCACGGTGACACTACATCTGAGAATAGCAGTTGTTCATAAATCATAATTAATTTAAAAGATAAAAGAAACTGTTTTGTTGTCTCATTATTAGGTGTTCCTAAGACCATATCATTTTCAGATCGTCTCGCCCTAATGGATGAATACAGTTTTGCCACATAAAAAAGGAAAAGAAAAGCTTACCTTCAGAGGATATAACATCATTAGGTCATTGCGAGGACAAAAATTGTGGTGGTGCTGATTACGTGAGTCTCGCTTTTAAAAACAAAATGGCTCGATATCTGGAAAAGGCATGCACCGCTTGCTGGGAGAAAAGAGACCTTTCCTTCTTTGCAGAACTTAAACCAGCTAAGACTTCAAATGCATGTTTTCTCAGAAAGTAGATATAAACTATGGTGCTGAAATGTCATCTGCATCAGTAACAATAATATCCATCGTATACGTAAAAGAATTTCCAGTGGAAGCAGAATCTGCCATCGATCTGGTAACCCCAATAAGTTACAGGTTACCCATTGGATAATTCTTTTTGTTTGATATAAAACCGAGAGGGTTTGGAAGCAGAAATCAAATGAAGAGGTACAGGAAAGAATCATAGCTTTTGGCAGTAAAATAATTTACAAAGATTATATACTCAAATATCTGGTTCTGGATGGAACATTTAAGACTATACAATTCTATCAGATATACACTATCCATTACATATTCCATAAACTTTCCCAGCTGTATATGCGTTGTTGCCTGTGAAAACTAGACAAAAATATATTCATCAATGCTAGAACATTTCCTATTTCATTTGGAATTCAACTAATTCTACAGTCATCAGGATTTTGATTATCTTGCAAAAGCTAAATCTCCCGATGCCAATCAAAATGCAAGTCTGTGCCAAAGTATATCTACAAAAACACACCAGCACAAAACTGATGGAAATTTAGCTTTAAGAGAAAAATTGCAACCCTGGCATTTTTAGTGCCTGATGAAACCATGAGGTCCTCAAATGACATTCCAGATGAACTGAGCCAGTCTATAAATATTTTGGTTAGTAAGGGAGGCGTATAATTCCACGAAGAAAGAGGTAGGCCAAGACAAAATCACCCCTTTAATCCTACTATATGGAGCAATCACTTGATACAATCCCAAGAACAAATAATTGTGTACACAGGTTTGAAACAGTAGTTGAGACCATTTGTTTTGGCCAATGATTAGGAGTTTACAAATGATCATCAGTGACCAGAGACCTAACATCAGGCATTACCCGATTAAAAAGAAGAAAGAACAAATCCAAAGAACAAATACCGCAACAGTAATCAGACAGGGACAAGTCTCTTTGAATGAACACATTGCTCAAATTTTGGAACAAGTAATGGGGCTAGGAGGTGCACTCAGAAAAAACAATAATTTGATTTTTACCTGTTTACAAAATATGTTAATATTTAAAGTCATTTTATGGTTGATGTCATGATTTAAAATTTTTAAATTTTTGTTCAAAAAAGAAATAAATATTTTAATCACTGGACAAAAAAATGGCATAATCACTGGAAAGTTTTTAGTACAGACAAATAATTTAGTGTTAAAAACGTGATTTTGTCACTCTTATGTTATGTCACTCTTTTGATAATTAAAATATACTGTCACTTAGAGGGACAGAGAAAATTTTGTCACTCTTATGTTAGAGAAAAGAGATAGACACAGAAAAATATATATCATATATAGAGAAAAGAGAGAGACAGAGAGAAAAAGTATATAGAGTGGGAAGATATATAGAGAAGAACTATTCCATATATAGTATATATAGAAAAGACAGAAAGAGAAGAAGTGTTTTAGTGAAGAAAATGACTCTCTCAAACAATAGTCCCCAATAAATCTAATTCTCAACTTAAAGTCTCTCGAAACCATTATTTCAAAGTCCCGCAAACCATTATCTTAAAGTCTCGACACCATTAAGAAAAATCAGTTAAAAGAACTATAGGTGGAACTGTAAGACAAAAATCACAAATAAAAAAAGAAACGGGAAAAATTAATCATTTTCCCTTTAACAAAATCTCAAATTTACAATTTAATAACTGTTTTAAAACCGCTCTTAAACAGGTTTTCCAGATAGACTTGTTCCTACTTGTAACAATAATGAACAATTATTTCCCTACGGAGTAGCAATCAATACCTTAGTGTTCTATCATTGATAATTCTTTTCTTAATATCAGAAGGAAATGAAATAGGTGTATGAGTAACATATATATATATATATATATATATATATATATATATATATATATATATATATATATATATATATATATAAGAGAGAGAGAGAGTTATCTATGAGCCGCCGTCACTTTTCTCTGTAAAAATTATGTTAGCGCAAATATTTTCTCAAAACTTTACTGTTACATCCTCTTATTGTCGGTTTTGCAAATCCACGAGAGCATTTCAATACCGGCACCTAAACCACACACACACACACACACACACACACACACACAGGTATTATGTTCGCATATTTATTTCTCCAAATAATAGTAGCATAAAATAAGAATATATATATATATATATATATATATATATATATATATATATATATATATATATATATATATATATATATATATATATATATATATATAAATAAATGGAGAGAGAGAGAACTTAAAACTGAAAAGGTAGAATGAGATTAGTTTGAAATAAAGGAAGTGAGTGAAGGTAAAAAGAACAGAAGAAAATGCAAGAGAGTACGGGAAAGAGATGAAGCATACAGGTGTATGTAATAAGAAGTCACTATAGATAAATAACAACAGTAAAAACAATGTAATTAAAGATAGAAGGAAGAAGAAGATATGAGAGAGATGAAATAAAGTAGGAAAATAACCAGTTTAAGAAAAACAGAAATATAAGTTAAACGAGAGAGGAAGAAGTGGCAGATATGAGGAGATGAACAATAAACAAAAAATATGTTAGCAGAAGAATAAAATGATAAAGGAAAGAGAGGGACATAGGTGAGAAAAGTAAGCAATTGACAGACAAAGAATTAAAAGACAAAAAATTAAAAACAAAAAGGAAAAGAAGAAGGCTAATTCGAAATTAAATCAAATATAGAAATAACAACAACAAAAAACTAAATTGAAAAGAAATTGATAATCTAAAGCGTAAAAAGGACACTTGTTTTTCTTCTTTTACGACTCAATAGCGTCATCTGTCAGCAAACATTTTTACCTTTGCATATTTGCATTGCCATTCTCCGGGAACCTTTGATCTCTGTCTCGCTACCAAGAAAATTTAGTTTTCTGACGATCAACTTTCAAACAAATATGGGGCATAGTTCACCAATTAATTTACAGTCTCTCTCTCTCTCTCTCTCTCTCTCTCTCTCTCTATATATATATATATATATATATATATATATATATATATATATATATATATATATATATATATATATATATATATATATATATATATATATATATATATATATATATATATATATATATATATATATATATATATATATATATATATATATATATATATATATATATATATATACATACGAATCGTACGTTTTGGAAACTTCTGTTCCATATCGAAATTGCCTCTAAATATGGTGAGACAAAGACATTACATTTCCCGGAAAATGTCTTTCGAACTCAGCTCTAACTCGTAAAAAAGGAAAAAAATGTGGGGACACTTCCCATAATCTAAACATTTGGAGAATCACCCGGACAGCATATTGTTCGCCTCATAATGCTTTGGGAATTTCCTTTATCGTTGAGTAACAACATTTTAAAATAATATCTGTTATTGACGTACATATCTGAACTGAGACACATAAGGCAGTGCTACTGTACTGTGAATGAATTTATATAAAAAGAACATAAATGACAAGCTATGAAACCCATCCAGTGAATTAAGAATATTATTCTCTAATACGGAATTACTAAAAAATTATGCAAAATATAGTTCCCTGCACTTCTCGACTGCTACCTTTGAAAAATCTTTAATGAGGGCTTTATTCTAATAGACCGGAAAAGGACTTGTAATACACAAAAGTGTTTTCATATATGATTTACTTAGAGAGGCCAAATATTTTTAAGCTGAATAAATCCTGTATACTGTCCTTACCTATTGTTTATATGAGAGGTTCATAATTTGATAAGAAAGGATGAACATCTGAAGAATGTCTGATGCGATGCTCTATATGAATCACAATTTAGAAAATTTATGACAACCTTGGTCGGCAACGGTAATTGATAGGACTGGAATAAGGCTTTTAAAATGACCAGTGCTTTGATATATTAAAATTATATATCAAGAGAAGCAGTTTACTGTCACTTGATTTAGTTTTGAACAGTTATGTCAGTTAGCAGGAGAACTTGTTAAAGATATGTATTGCAATAAAATAAACACAAAATATTACTATAGTTTTTGCAAAAAAAAAAAAAATCACGTTGTACTCCAACATTACGCTTTTCAACAAATAAGTAAATAAAACTAAAATAAAATTTTGTCTGCTGCTGTAACTGTTTTAAAGATCATTCCTGAATATTATTGGCCAGCTGGTATAGTGGTTAGTGTTGTGGTATGCCACTCAGATGTCGCGGGTTCGCGCCTTCCACAGGGCAATGAATAATCACTGGTTCTGTATCATGATCAGTTACTGCTGCAGTGTTGGGTCTGCGGTGGTAGGTTAAAATCAACATTCTTTGATAGCTTGAACTTCAAGTCAATGGCTCCTACATGCTTGTTCCATGTGGATAGGTTTCATCTACTGAAATAAAAATAATAATAATAATAATAATAATAATAATAATAATAATTAATTAATAATAATTTAAAGGTTTTACAGGTTCACAGCAAACTTTGCAAAAACTGAGTAGAATTTAATTGTTTGTAGGAAATGACTTCAGCCAATTAATTAACGTAGCCTTTGCCTAAATACTGATCTCGAGAAAACCGGCTAAATACATCGCGCATTGATTGACAATTATAGTTAATCACTTTTGATGAATAATCTTCACCCTCATTTTCAGTTAGGAAAATTATCAGATGTCGATCCTTTCGGTAATTAGTATCAGTTAAGTGTCCAGATTTTATTTTTTCTGGTGGAACAATGATGGGAAATATATAGCACCTTCTATGTTCACTGCTAATATTTTCTGTTGCAAAAATGATTGATGTTTCATTTGTAAAAACATATAATATTCAAGTCTTCATGGAACAGTGTGTTTTCAGTAACATGAAGTCCTTCATTATGTTTCCTTAAAATTTGTTGACGACAAAGTGTTGAACCATGATCTAATTGTGCGTTGTATTATTATTATTATTATTATTATTATTATTATTATTATTATTATTATTATTATTATTATTATTATTATTATTACGAGCGATTCATACCTGTACCTTGGGGACAATTAACATTTCCTGATACTATGTGTGATGGCTATTTAGAATTCTAAAAATTATGAGTGTAATGAGAGAAAAACGAATTTTCAGTAAAAATCAGAATGTTACCTTAAAACAATAAACATCATTTAAATAACTTAAAGCATTATTGCTATCATACATACAGCATGTGAGGTCATAATTATTAGCACGGAAAGCTAATTTATTAAAAAAAAAAAACTGAACACGGTTAGTCCAAAGTTACTATTATTATCAGTTCTCAACAAGGACACAGTTTTATGAGGAACTCATTCCTAAAACCATTAAAAGAATGAATCCCAAGAACAGAATACCCATATGGGAAACAGAAATTAGCTTAACTAACATTCATAACCCTTCAAGGAAGATTGTTCAACAGATCTGAAGTGATCCAATTGAAATAAATTGCTCTCTAACATGCTAATGCTAAAGACCATGAAATAGGAGGTTAGGGAATGTCTTCTACTGAAGTAAAGTTTATACGATATGCCTAAATCTGGTGATAGAAATTCATTTCTCGCTATAATGTGGTTCGGATTCCACAATAAGCTGTAGGTCCCGTTGCTAAGTAACCAATTGGTTCTTAGCCACGTAAAATAAGTCTAATCCTTCGGGCCAGCCCTAGGAGAGCTGTTAATCAGCTCAGTGCTCTGGTAAAACTAAGGTATACTTAGACTCTTTTTTTTTTGGAGCGTTCCTTCGGCATCGTTAATGATAACATACATTGTTCTGAAAAAGAAACAAGTAAAAAATGCGCCGAAGTTTCTTCGGCGAAATCGAGTTTCCTGTACAGCGTATAATACTGTATGAAACTCTCAACCACGGTCCATGAAACTCTCAGCAGCGGCCCATGAAACTTTAAGCCACGACCCGGTGGTGGCTTGTATTGTTGGCACCTATAGCAGTGCCAGACGCGCGCTCATGGATAACTTTAACCTTAGATAAAATAAAAAAAAACTAGTGAGGCTAGAGGGCTGTAGTTTTATGTATTTGATGATTGGAGGGTGGATGATCAACACATCAATTTTCAGCCCTCTAGCCTTAGTGGTTTTTAAGATCTGAGGGCAGTCAGAAAAAGTGCGGACGGACAGACAAATAGACATCTCAATAGTTTTCTTTTACAGAAAACTAAAACATCCCTTCAAGCAATTTCCCCCTGAAGCTAAAGATTCTGGGTAGTTCTACGGTATACAGTATATTTAAACAGGAGAACAATATGCCAGAAAACTTTAAAATAAAAATTAGGAATATTGTGGCACTGATACCATGGCATCTGTACGTATGGGATGACTTACAGTATATGTAGCTCAAATTTTATGAACTTGTCCGTTATTATTCAAAATCATTATAACAGGGCCATTTGTGCACGATGAAGTAGATCATGAGGAAGGCACAAGACCTGTGACTGAAATGTTTAGTTTGCTTGTGTCCAGAGCCAAAATAAATTTACAGAAGTTTGGATTTACATTCATTAGAAATGAGATTTTAAATGTAATTTGTTAGATTTTAAAAGTCATCTCAATAAGTATATTTTTTTTTTACACATCAATAGTGTCTACTTGTAGCGAAGTAGCATTAGATTTACCTCGAGGCCACAGGTCTCACACAGTCGTTGCAACTTATTTATCTGTTTCAGCAATACAAGGAAGGATTTGTCATGCTGGTTTTGTTCATTTCATTCACTCTTTCCTCATGCCTAGAGCTTTCTCTCTCATAGAAATAGTTTTTCGGGCTCGGCCATAACAACTGCCGAATGCAGATGTGATTACTACGTGACGGCAAATGTTAAATATAAAAAATTATGAGAGAGTGACTTACACAAAAATAAAAATTTAAGAGGAAAAGAGAGGCTCTGTGCCACACACACACACACACAAATATATATATATATATATATAATATATATATATATATATATATATATATATATATATATATATATATATATATATATATATATATATATATATATATATATATATATATATATATATATATATATATATATATATATATATATATATAGATAGATGTGTGTGTGTGTGTGATAATTTCAGGTTTTACAAGATAAAACAAAGGAAAGCCATATATATCGGCATATACAATATCACCCCACATCAACGGTAAACCATTTATATGGAAAATACGATTGAGGATTAGCGAGATTAAGTATGGTGATTAACTAGTTGGTGAATCCATTAACACGGTTGGTTAAAAATAGGTCACGATTTAAACCTATGGCGCTTTTATTTTATTGTGATGGACTCCGTTTATTTGCATATGTTTTTTTATTCTGTGTTGGTAGGTTTCTCGATAGCAAGTTCGGGGTAGGGTAATTGTTTCAGATGCTGACCAACTGCCAATATAGACATATATTTTTCTTGGTTACACAGGCAAGCATGTCTTACGTCCCATTTGGAAAAGTGTTCAGCCAATGGATGTAAACAGCGAAGAGTGTTAGCTTTCTGCAAGTAAAGGCATATTTTGTGTGCTCTCTTATGAGTAAAATATCTAATAAGTGATCAGGTATTTCTTACAATCCATTGTACAAATCATTATTAGAATACCCCTGGAACAATCTCCCGAAGGGGAATGAACGGAATTTTAGTAAAGTATATATATCTAATAAGTAATCAGGTATTTCTTACAATCCATTGTACAAATCATTATTAAAATATCCCTGGAACAATCTCCCGAATGGGAATGAACGGAATTTTAGTAGAGTATATATACGGTTGGTTAAAGGATAGCCTTATTCCTATGGTAAAACAGTTCTTAAGTCAGAGAGAGAGAGAGAGAGAGAGAGAGAGAGAGAGAGAGAGAGAGAGAGAGAGAGAGACTAATACGAGACCATGAGCTGCTACATTTCTCCTTTCTTTTTCGCTATATCAGGAAAGCTTCAGTCCAGATCATTACTTCGGTTATTGCCATCATCAGCGAGGAAATGCCATGACAAAGTGTATCGTATTTTGAGTATTCAGCCCCCCTCTCTCTCTCTCTCTCTATCTCTCTCTCTCTCTCTCTCTCTCTCTCTCTCTCTCTCTCTCTGGAAATCTACAAAAGGTCCTCAGATTGGCTCTGTTTACATTTCGGCACGATGCAGAGATGTCAGGTTTAGTGCTATTCTGGTGGTTTTGGATACCCCACAATGTTTTTCTTTTTTCATAGGAACCATGATCATTATTGGCACTGAGTAAGAAAGGTGAGAGAGCAACGTTTGCTAGGATGAAAAAAGCAAAAAGTGATCTTGTCTGGGGTAACCGAAAATTGTCCAGTTGGGCAAAGTGAAGCACTTATAGTATCGGACAGAGTCTTGTGATGTGTGAAAATAAAAGGCATATAACAATTCTACTATTATACGTGCAAGGCTGGAGAAAAACTTACGATAGAGAGTGTGTATTTACCAGATGGAGAAGGAAGAGTGTGAAAGAATATTTTGGGAGAGTTTGAACCTGTTTCTTGCTGGGTCTAGAGAGATGAAAGGGTGGTTTTGTGATGTGATATAAATTCAAAGGTTGCTGACAGGGAAAGGGGTTATGTTGTAGGTATATATGGATTTCTGGAGTAAACTGGAATAAAGACAATTTTGAAGAAATGTATTTGGAAAGTGAATTCAATTTTAGAAATATATTCATAAGTATATAATTATGTTGGTCAGACTATGTTCTTGCACAGAATAGATGGTAGGGGAAGTTGAAGGATACAGTGATGAGAAGAGGAGAGGCTGGAAGTAAATCTGATAATTGTATGATTCAAGAATATCATTAAACAAGCGGATCTCGGAATAAAATATACGAGTGGGGAGATGTTTTTTGACACGAATGCAGCGCTGGATTCATAGAGTGAATATTTTGAAGATTTGCTGAATCTTCAATATTGGAGTGAAACAGAGCCGAAAGATGCAATAATGGGAAATGTTTCAGTAAGTTTGAAAATACAGGTTTAAGTGACTCTTATGAACGCAAAAAAGGGCAACATAGATATTGAAGAATGGAAGGATGACAGAAACTATCAGTATTGCAGGTGAGATAGTTTAAGTAAGATTAGTTATGCTGTTTAACTTGCAATATTGCTGACTACAATGCGAATCTTCTGTTACAAAACCCAGCTTTGTACAGTAACATTTTGAATGTGGGTTATCTTGAAATATTTCTTAATAAATTTTTTTCACCTGAAAGTTTTTGTCTGCAGTTTTCTGTTATTCTCATGCTGAGTCTTTTGATTCACTTTATACTGTTCATTTATTTTTTTTTCTTCTTCAATACTTTTCTTAATGGTTTTCATCTTCCCTATTATTTAGACTTCCATTGTTGTAAGTACTTTTGCTGTTGTATATACATTTAGTCGTTAGAACTTTCTGTGTTCGAAAGGAATACAAGTAGTTTGATACTTATGCTGATAAGGACATTCGTATTCAATGATCACGAAGAATGATAATTCAGCACACGGATGCAGTCGTCTTTTTGCGATCTGATTTGGTCGTTGCTAGCAAAGCATTAGAAAATGAGGTTACTAATACTAGTTATTGGTATGTAAAATTAATGTTTTTAGTTATTACTCAAGACTGTAAATTTCTTGCTTAAATCTTAAATGTAGACTCGTACAGAATCTAGTTTTAATTTTCTTATATACAGACGTTCTTATGATTACACTTGAACGATCCATGTCTGCCATAACTGTAAAGAAGTCGAAGTTTTTCACTTGGAAATTTTATGATGGTTCCTTTAAATCTCTTATGTTTATTCCGCTAGTCAAACCGTCCTGAGCGGTAATGACGTATAATGCCGGCATTACGCATATTGATTTAGATTATTTGCAGGAAGTAGAACTCCTGGAAACAAGTGTGAACAAAAGGCAACAATACCGAGAGCGTATTTTTCTGAAAAATTTTGCCACTGTCGTCGTTTGCTTTTTTGAAACCTTTTACTCCCTTTTCCAGATCTTTATGAAATTAGTGAATGAAATTTTAATTTTGACCTTATTATCATAGTTATCAGATTTGTTATAACATGCGTTCAGCGACTGAAACAGAAAGGTGAATCAAGTTAGTGCACGAATTGAGTTGATTATATTACCATTATTTCTTCGGAACAAAATTAAAAGGTAGATAATCTGTTAAATTTTATAATGGAAGAAAAAGTTAGAACACTTGGTTATGAAATTAAATATGAAAGATGTAATTGTTTTTTGCGAATATAATTATGAGTTATATAATAGAAATAATAAAAGTAGATCGTGTTTATACAAGAATTTAACACAACACTACTTTTTCAGTTTTTTGTAAAAACTATTGTGCCGGCTTTGTTCGTCCTTCCACACTTTATTCTGTCCGTACTTTTTCTGTCCGCCCTCAGATCTTAAAAACTACTATAGCTAGAGGGCTGCAAATTATAACGACGATCATCCACCCTCCAATCATCAAACACACCAAATTATAGCCCTCTAGCCTCAGTAGTTTTTATTTTAAATAAGGTTAAAGTTGGCCAAAATCGTGCTTCTGGCAACGATATAGGATAGGCCACCACCGAACCGTGATTAAAGTTTCATGGACCACGGCTCATACAGCATTATACCAAGACCACCGAAAGACAGATCTGTTTTCGATGGCCTTGATTATACGCTGTAACGACTGTACAGAAAACTCGATTGTGCCGAAGATACTTCGGCGCATTTTTTACTTGTTTTATTCTAAAGAACAGAGTTGGTGCCATACCAGGCTACATCTACTGAATAAGAACAAGTCATCCAACTTGAGTGGTTGCCGCTCTAACTACCACCCCCTGCAAGGTTTGGCCGTAAATTCATTATGGGCGCTGCTGGATCAACCATAAGCATACGGTTTCGATCCGCTTCATGTAATCATGTTAAACGTGCTGCATTTGTAAGAGATTGATTAATGGGCGCTTACGTACTGCATCATTCTTCTGTCAAGAGATGAAGAAAAATACAAGGCCCATGACGTTTCATAGCATGACAGCTAGATACTAAAGAGATTAAAGACATTGGAATTATTCCTGAGCGTTTACAATCCAATATTTATGTTTTACATGTGTATGCTCTCGGACGGGATTGTGCAAATTAAATTGTATGTTGTTGCAGACCGACTAATGTTCTATACTAATACTATGTAAGTTTTAAGCCTTTCATTTCTTCAAGTTCACATGCAGTTCGGGCTAAGGACACGTTTTGATATATGGAAATTTTACTGCTGAATTAACAGTATTGACTCATTTCTACATTACACAGTAAAGTTGAATAGCAGATATTTTCATTATTGAATACATAGGTTAAATATATGGATATAAAGTATATTACTAAGTGTTATACAATTATCGATAAAAAAAGGGGTACCTTCACTAAGCATATCTTGTTTACCCATAAACAACAACACCCAGGGTCCAATAATCACAGAGGGCTAAACACAACACTTCCATATATACTACGACTCAACACAATGCCCTCCATCAGAAGTATCGGTGAGAGCTTCAGAAGCAGACTACGTCGAGTCAAACGATTCGTAATGCTTACTGGAATTCGAGACCGAATTTCTAGGCCACAGGCATCTTCTTAGATGGATCTGATTCACCTCTAATAGATGCATTCCAGTTCGTCGTGTTTTTACTCACACGCACATACACGTACACATACACACATATACATACATACACAAACACACATACACACACACACACACACACACACACATATATATATATATATATATATATATATATATATATATATATATATATATATATATATATATATATATATATATATATATATACTATATATATATTAAAGAGCAAGAGAAATAAAAATAAAAATAAAAATCAAGTAAAAGCATCTCTTACGCCTAAAGTTGGAGACAGAATGACCAGAAAAGGAGAGGAAGCAACAAAGAAACCGACTCAAGCCAGATACAGCTGTGCAGAGGAGGTGTGTGAGTTCAATTTGGGCACTAACTGCTTAATGAATATTGATTCTAAAATGCGCAGTTTATGAAAACAACTTGTTTGGCCTAAAACAGAGAAGTCAGAGTATTCGATATTGCCTTTACATATTTCAGCACGATTTCTGATGCTGGAAAATTCAGGATTGGACAGTTTGCAATCAGTACGATGGCTAACACCTTTATGTGAATCAGCACTGACCCTCAGCAACCGTTTAGTCGATCCCACCTATGTCCCTGAATTACATTTGGGGCAAGTATATTTATACACGACTGAAGATCTCATTATTGGGCAGAGTCTATCTTTAAATTTAAACTATTGTAAAAGGGTTTTTCGGAATGAGAATGACCTGTAACATGTTAAAATTTTTTTCGAATTGTAGACTTGATATTTTTCTAAATTTATCGTCTTGAATATACGGCATACTGGCATAAAGTTTCTTCCTTGGTACTGTACTAATGACAGGATAAGTTAAGTATATCTTAGTTTAACCAGACCACTGAGCTGATTAACAGCTCTCCTATGGCTGGCCCGAAGGATTAGATTTATTTTACGTGGCTAAGAACCAACTGGTTACCTAGCAACGGGGGGATCACATAGTTTCGTCTTTAGGAAATCTTTGCAATATCTATAAAAATATGAGATAGAAACCAGTTATCGGTAAAATATTTATGTAAAAACGATACTTCTTTATGATAATATTCCCATGAAGAGGTTAAAGTATAAGCCCTGTGGGGGAGAGGAGAGTAAAAATCGAATTAAGTTTAAAATTATAAAAGCAAGCACTATAAAAATTTGAACACAAGCCTGTAAAGTCTTTTTTTTCTAAAAACAGAAGTATTAAAACTATCGTTATGCCGAAACACAAGGGCATCCAAAAATGGTAGCTAATCGTTTTCCTCTCTCTCTCTCTCTCTCTCTCTCTCTCTCTCTCTCTCTCTCTCTCTCTCTCTCTCTCTCTCTCTCTCTCTCTCTCTAGAGTGAATTTAATATTGGGGTGTATTTTGTTAATATAAGAGAGAAATCGATCTGCATGAAAAGCAGATTTGAAAAAAGCGAAGGTATCATCGACATAACGTTTATACACAAGCGGATAAAAACCAAGGGGACAGTTTTCCAACATGTCCTCCTCCAGGGAGCACATAAAAATGTTGGAAAACGTGGGACCCAGAGGTGATCTCATTGCCATCCCGTCAGCCTGTTTATATAAATTAACCATTAAAAATTAAGGCAGTGTCCAGCACTGCCAATTGTAAAAGTTTCTTAAAACAGCAACGATCGTAGTTAAAGTAAGTGTCATTGGGTTCAATACAAATCTTATCTAAAATAATCTCTACAGTTTCCTCCACAGGGACATTCGTAAACAGGGATTCAACGTCATAACTGGTCATATATATATCTGAATCTAGGCATAAGATATATAATATTTAAATTCTTCGGAATTTTCTAGAGTATATTTATTGGAAGTAAACTGTTCTAACATAGGTACTAGATATTTTGCTAGTTTGTAGTTTGTAGCATGAATAGACGACAGTATTGGTCTCATTGGTATTCCCTCTTCATGTATCTTATGCAAACCATATAACACTCTGAAAAGACGTACCTGAACACAATAAATCTTAGTGAGTTTCATTACTAATAATATTCTTGGTATTTAGTTCCTTTAAAACCTTTTTATTTTATTTTCCACTTTAAAGATATGTTTAAATTCTGGTTTGCCAATTTTCTGAAACTTTCTTTCGTCATTGAGAATCAACTCCATTTTGTTAATATAATCTTCTTTATTTAGAATGATAGTACCTTTAGCCTTATCAGGTTTGGTGATTATCAAGTTTTCCTTTTTGGCCAGATTTTTCCGTATATCTAAGTCAGATCTCTTAAAGAAAGGTGTCCAATTAATCGTCAGTTTTCTAAACGCCTGTTGCGAAAGTTCTGATAGTTGTCACTATAATTTATTGACATAAATACTGAAAGGCTGATTTTTAATCCTGTGAAATAATGATTCTAAAGGTAGAAAAAACCTGTTGTAGTTTAGTTTGTAACAATCCCAAATACAATGAAAATTCTTCTCGTTTTGACAGTACATGAGAAGACAGGTTATATATTGAACTCCCACTATGATTGAAATGAGGCAAGAGGACGCCAAGGCTCTGTAATTTTATGTTGTGACATCGTTGGGTACTGGTGATATGGTCTGAAATGTTTTTATTAAAAATAGTTTGAAAAATAATAAAAAATCAATAAAAGATAAGGGGCTACGTACACGTTAATACAAATCTTGTACAAGTGAAGACTGTTTGGTTATATAAAAGCTTTTAGTGTTAATTTCCATGTTTAACAATCTGTTGGTGGCATCAACATAGAATTCAGTTCGGTACAGTGAAGCACGATACAATTTAAATTTAATAAAATTCGGAACAATCTTGTTTAGTTGGCAATATTGTAAAAACTCCAGGTCCAGTTTTGCTTTCTCGATTTTTTTTTTTTTTTTTTTTTTTTTGCCGTCTCCAAAGATCTGCGACATAGCGACTCCGAATAAATTGATGAAAATGTGTGAATCCTCTGGAGCGGACCTGGATCGGGAGCAGAAGAGAGTAAAACCAGTGCTTGAATTCTATGTGAGCCGTCTAAGGATGCCTGAGTGAAGTCACAATATAGAAGAAAGGAGATGTTGGTGAAGCCAGACCACAGAACGCGTTTTTTCCCCCTCTCTCTATTAGCCTTGAGAATGTAACAATGTCGTTACGAAACGCGTCGGCGTAATAATGTATGACCTATTATTGAACGACCTTCACTTCGTCACCCTTACCTAATGTGTACTGTGGTCTGGCTGCACCAACATTTCCTTTCTATATATATATATATATATATATATATATATATATATATATATATATATATATATATATATATATATATATATATATATATATATATATATATATACATATATTGTCAAGGATATATCCCTCCCTCATGTAGATGCCCGTGTATGAGTAATTTTGAAATGCGCTTTGCGATTCATTTGGAGAAGGGGGTTTATACATGCGACATAGATCATGACGTTTTAATAAAACCGCTAACAGCGGCCCTCAGCGTTAATGTTTTCAAGTGGGGCGAAAACCATTATATACAAAAAAATGGCGTGGCCATGGGTTCAAGTCTTTCACCAATTCTAGCTAATATCTTTATGGAATGGTTTGAAAAGGAAGAGGTGGGCAAAGTAAATAAAGGGAACTTAAATATCGTAAAATGGGTAAGATACGTGGATCACATCTTGATTATTTACAAGGGAGAAAGGGAAGATCTATACAAGTTTTTAGAAAACATAAATAAACTAAATGAACACATCAAGTTCACAATAGAAGAAGAGAAGGAGGGAGAAACTCCTTTCTTGGATGTCCTGGTCAAGAGGGAAGGGGAAAATTTTAAATTCAAGGTATATAGGAAGAAGACACACCAATTCATACATAACATAGGTTCTCCAGTCATAGGAAAGAAATAAAAATAGGATTAATGACAGAGTTGGCCATCAGGGCTTATAGGATTTGTAGTCCCGAATTTTTAGACGAAGAGCTGGATTACCTGAGGGAGAGTTTTAGGAGATTAGGCTACCCTAAGTATTGGTGGGAGTGGGCACACATCAAAGCAAGGAAAAACTATTTTGGGGAGAGGGAAAGGATAGAAAAGGAACATTTGGTAGGAAAGAAAATAATTACAGTCCCGGACAACAACTCTATTGCACCCATCAACAGAAAGCTAAATAATTTCAAATTGATAGGCAGCTACAAAAACACCATTAGGAATAAAATAGTTAGAAACAAAAAGTCGGTAGAGGGGGAAGAGATTAGAGGCGGGGTATATATGGCAGTGTGTCTAGACTGTGAAGAAGGGTACTATGGTGAAACTGGCAAATCATGTAAAGAGCGAAGCAAACAACATCTGCAGAACATAAGGTACATCATAATCAGACGTCGGCAGTTGCCAAACACTGCTGGGAAAGTGATCACAGAATAGACTGGGAAAATATGAGTTTTCTGTATATGAACACCAACAAAACATCTAAACTGGTTGTAGAGAACGCCTTCATAACTTGCGCCAACAACACGATGGCAGGGAACACCGGAAACAGCTTTGAAGAGAGCATATCTAGAAAAATCGTATACTCCACAGTAGCAAGGAAACGAAGGAAAAACGCAAGAGAATGCACGGAAAACGGACACCTGGAAGGAGGGATCAGAGAAAGATCAAGATCACGAGGGGGTTGGGGTCACATGATATTTGATAATGTGGATTGTTTGTTTGTCCAGGACAGCTTGTAACTTTTTCTGAATAAAAAAAAACTCCATTAGATACCATCCAGTTTGAATGAGGTCCTTTTAGTAATATATATATATATATATATATATATATATATATATATATATATATATATATATATATATATATATATATATATATATATATATATATATATATATATATATATATATATATATATATATATATATATATATATATATATATATATATATATATATATATATATATATATATATATATGTATATATATCTGTGTGATTTGTCTATCAAACATCACCGCAGGTGAAAAAGTGAGACTGGGTGTAGGTCCTGACCGGTTTCGACTATTTTTAAGCCAATAACGAAAGACTAGTACATACTGGTAGATCAAATATGCAAACGTAGTACCAGTCCTAGCACCAAGGAGTTTCGTCTCTCCTCCACCTTTGACACCTGTCCGGTGTGTAGTCTTAGTCTCCACGGTGTGTACTTTTGTCTGTATTGTAACCCTGAGCATACATACTGTCATCTCTTCCACTAAGTATCAGTCCGTCACGATTGGCTCAAAAAGTGGGAACAGGTCAGGACTTACACCCTGTCACTTATCTTTTGCCTGTGGTGATGTGGACACAAATAAATATATATATATATATATATATATATATATATATATATATATATATATATATATATATATATATATATATAAATATATATGTATATATATATATATATATATATATATATATATATATATATATATATATATATATATATATACATATATATATATATATATATATATATATATATATATATATATATATATATATATATATATATATAATATATATATATATATATATATATATATATATATATATATATATATATATATATATATATATATATATATATATATATATATATATATATATATATATATTATATTTCTCTGCGTGTGCGCGTATGTTTGTCAATTACTTAACTTTATAAGATATTCCTAATATTAGAAATTACTATGAAAAAACTTTTATAATTTAATGACGCACTAAAGTCAAAAGACAACCACTTTAAAAATCTATACTGAATTTTGCCCGGGCTGGCTTTCTAAAATTAGTTAAATTTATCTTAAGTTACCAAGGGAAATTCAAATTTGAATTGGCTCTTCTTCTTCGTAAATCTTATCAAATCCAAAGACTGGTATGATAAGTTAATTTTTTATCGGTGCTGTATTGTTGTAGATAACAAAACTGGTGGTACTGTTTCAGTATTAGTGTACTGATGAAAAATGTTACTGAACAACCAACAGGTTTTTCTCGGGAGGTTCTTCTGAAGACTGGTACCAAGACTCAGAAATGGTAAAGCTGAAAAACAATTTAAGTACACTGCTAATGTGTACCAAGTACAATACAGAATGTAATTGACCGTGTTAACTTAACAGGTAATTTGAAGCAGTTGTTTCAAACGTTAGCAAAGTAGGTAAAACCTTAAGTATAGTTTGGAAGGAAGAAATTTGGAATAATTTAAAAATATAAGGAAACATTTGATAAGACGAATGTCGGAGAATAATGTAATAGAATGAAGATTATGGGGGAAAATAGAATTCATAAAAACTTGTGTATCCGACAACTTTAGATTGTAGTCTTTTTGGTGGAATACTGTACAGTACTACTTACCCTTATCTTTGTTTTGTTTAATTGCAGATTAAGTATTTAAACTTGGCATGGTGTTTTAAATGTTAATGAACGGTAAAGCAAGCAACTTACAATGATTTTACCCTGGTAGATAGGCGAACAAAAAATATGTGGTATATTTAGATTTAGGTAACATATCTAACAGAGCTTATTAATGTTAAAAATAACTTCATACGGTAGAATTAAATATTTAAATGTAATTTTTTTGGAAAATACCCACAAATTCTAGAAATGGAATCATACTGGTAATTCATCATGAAAATATGATAAGGAAATCCCAGGGCATTATCTAAAATGTTCAAGAGCCGGACTCCAGCTAATGAGGGTCCAGGTAATTCAGAACAAGGTAATGAGATTCTCTCCCTTTGGGTTCCGCATAATTACTTCGGAAATACTTGTCTCAGTAATCTTGTTCTTTTCCAATCTTTTTTTTTTCTTTTTTTGTGGGGAGTGGGATGTTTATTGATGTAGGTTATAAGACAACAACAATATTCGTTATACGTAGATGCCATGAAAAGTTCATTTTCATTTACTGCTGTTTTACGCGTTTTTTTTTTTTTTTTAGTACACATAAAAACATATGATTATTATATTTGCCTTCTAATATGATAACCTGGTTCCATTTATGTCTAAGTCGATAACTTCTATTCTTCACTTTTGGTCATAAGAAAGAGATGATATTAAACTCCTGTACCATTGTAAGTTTCCATAGTTAGTTTTGGAAGGAAGGTGGATATATGTTTTTGCGATAAATACAGAAACTGCCTCTGGTTACAGGGTAAAGTTCTGATTAATAAATTGCTGATAAGACAAAGGAATTTCTTGTTTCTGGAACCTTAAATTACAGGAGTAACTGGGATGAACAAGAGCAAGGAATATGGTTTACAAAGCCGTAGCACATAACAATTAAAAGACAAGTATAAGAGTTAAATATTAAAAGAATATAGAAATAAATAATTTAAGAGAAGAAAGAGTTAAAAGAGACTATTTACATTCCACGTTGTATTGAAAATGAATTCACGTTAAACCTAACTCAATAAAGTTTGGAAAATAGTCTAAAGAAATGACTAATCCATATGTCAGGTTCAAAATGAATCTGAAACTTTCACTGATAAATGGCAATGAAAAACGAATCTGAAAGTGTGCATCGCTTAAATGTCACAATAGCTTTATGTTTTTGACTCAGATTCCCTCCTTTTCCAGATTAAAAACTTAGCAAACTCGTAGGATTACTCAACCTCGCCTTTCCCGTTTGAGCAAGGGTTCCACTTTATTCGCCACTCGCTTTATCTCAAGCCGTAAATGGTTCTAATGACAAGTGTAGTCATGTCCCCAGGAATCCTCCTCAATTGCCCAGATGAGCAGTAAACGACAGTTTACGATATCAAACGCTTTGCTGAAGTGCAATGTCGGTTTATTGAGGAAAAACTGAAGATAACCAAGAAGGAAACGATCATTTTTAACCGGAGATTGTTATACCTTTCATAAAACTATTAATTTCACTTACACTCGAGCAGTGACCATAGCGTTTTGGTCTCAATTCGTTGGGCTGTCTGGAACTAAATCACTCTCTCTCTCTCTCTCTCTCTCTCTCTCTCTCTCTCTCTCTCTCTCTCTCTCTCTATATATATATATATATATATATATATATATATATATATATATATATATATATATATATATATATATATATATATATATATATATATATATATACAAGTTAGAATTTCTTCATATAGGTTCTAGGGCTTCTTAGTGACAGGTGTGTCGCAAAAGTGTGCAGAAATTGATAAGCTGAGAGGGCTTTGGGGTTATTACAATTAAATTCGTATCTGGTACAAGAGTGACCAGTAGATTCTATAAGCAAAGAACTTAAAACCACAAAAAAAGAAAACCAGCAGATGTCTCCAGTCTCATTAAGAAAAGCACCGTTAAAGTAATTTACTCGCTTCAGAGCGTAGAGGCGCAGCGAGATAATATCGCATGTTAATTAATAACGCCAGCTTCCTACATTTAGTGTGATGAAGGTCCCTTTTAATTAACGAAGCCCATCATATCGGAATGAGGTAGTCAATTCATTACGCTTCAAAATGAAAACGGTGATGCCTCGTTACTCTTTTTTTTCCCCATTTCCTTATACAGACACACATTATATTTTAAATATCTAGTTCATAGGAAAAGGAGAGTCACGTACCTCACACATGAACACACACATGTAATGTGGTCTTACTCAACTCTTTATGAAAGAAAATATAAGCAGATGGTATGGAGAGATTTGTCTACGACGTTGCTGTCCAACCCAGAAAACATGCAATAATGACTTTCTCTCTAAAGCTGAATTATTTATTTATTTATTTATTTATTTATTTTTGTGAAAAGGTGATTATCTCCTCTGAACTAGAAGGCAAATCTCTTGAGGAATTTTAAAATGGAGTTTGATGGCAGAATTTTATTTTATTTTATAAATTCTTAACGAAGTCTCCGTGTTATGCGTAAGAAATTCACTTGACAATTATAAAAGTAGAACAGTTTTAATATGTTACTCTTCAGGGTAACCTTTCGCTGTTTAAAATGTTACACGCGCACACACACACACACACACACACACACATATATATATATATATATATATATATATATATATATATATATATATATATATATATATATATATATATATATATATATATATATATATATATATATATGTGTGTGTGTGTGTGTGTAATATATATATATATATATATATATATATATATATATATATATATATATATATATATATATATATATATATATATATATATATATATATATAAGGGATGCCCTCTTCCCATTCCTGTCATCCTTACTAATTTCTGTCCTCTCTCTTCTGTCAACCAATTCATTTTCCATCAACCGATTAATATACATGTAAACAAAACATGGAGTTTGCCTATATTATTATGCAGTCTATTCTACTTTACAAATGGATCAACTGTCAGCCGTTTTAGTTTTCTGTATAAGAAAACTCTTGAGATGACTATTTATCTGTCCGTCTGCACTTTTTCTGTCCGCCCTCTAATTTTAAAAACTACTAAGGATAGAGGGCTGCAAATTGGTATGTTGATCATCCACCCTCCAATCATCAAACATACCAAATTACAGCCCTCTAGCTTCGGTAGTTTTTATTTTATTTAAGGTTAAAGTTAGCCATGATCGTGGCTGAAAGTTTCATGGGCCGCGGCTGATAGTTTCACGGGCTGTGACTGAGAGTTTCATACAGCATTATACGATGTACAGAAAACCTGATTGCGCCGAAGAAACTTCGGCGCATTTTTTACTTGTTTAATTGCTGCGGCCACGGGAGTCATTACGAACCCTCACTAATATACCGCGATAATTGTGATGACTAGGCCTCAATTTTCTGTGCAACTAATATACATATTAATATAAAAAATGGACAATGACATCATTGTCCACATCGAAAATATGCACCACCAATCATGTCATTTGTAATAATTTACTGGAACGTCAAATGACCGATTAATGCTGTTCATCAGTTAATTTGAAGAATATTGACTGAGCCTCATAATTCATTAATTGGTATTCGCTGGATTAAAAATGTCGATGATGACCAATTTGACAACTGTTCAGTACGCATTAACCTATGATTTCCCACATGGGCAAGAGCTATATAACAGAGTAGCCTTTTAAAAGGGGGGGGTGAATTTTGTCCTGTTTTTCTGATTTCTATCGCAATATTTTTTCAATGATTAAGATAAGTAAAAAATGAAGTTCAGTATACTCTCTCTCTCTCTCTCTCTCTCTCTCTCTCTCTCTCTCTCTCTCTCTCTCTCTCTCTCTCTCTCTCTGAACACTGAAACTACTGATGCTGTGTATGATTTTTTGCATTTTTCCATTATTTTATTTTTTTATTTGCATATCACAAGTTTATTAGAAATGCCATTTTCAATCGCATCATAGCTGGGACAAACACGCTCCAGTTGTGGTTTTATCTTTTATTAGTTTATAAAGAAGAGAAGGAAGGCTCTTAGTTCTATGGATTTAACAGAAATAAAATGAAAATTTTGAATAAGTTTCGTATACCTGTATATTTTCTTAATGTTTATTGTTTTCAGTGCCTTCCTTATATTCAATTAATTAAAAATTATTATTCATGTTATTACGTGTATATACTATTGCTAGGGTTTGCTTGCATAAAGGTAATTCATTACAGCGTATTTAGAATGTCAGTTCATTGCGCATATTATTCTTCTAATACAATATATTTGGGACCATTATTCAAAATTCGCTAAATTACAAAGTTACATATATTTAAATAATTGTATTGTGTCGTCGATATGTACTTTTCAGACTACGTGTCATATTTACATTAAGTTTTTTGCATTCGACTGTAGTCACTGAAAATAGTTGGAATAAGAACAACAGAACACCTGAATGAAATTATACAGTGATACGTTGTTTTTTCAGTACTAACTAATTACTTTCAAGGCATATAGAGAGCAAGGTTACGGGGCATCCAAACATCAATATGTCCATAATCCATCCAGAATTCATAAGCAAGAGACTACTTTTATTGTTTTACAACGATTCATATACTCTCTCTCTCTCTCTCTCTCTCTCTCTCTCTCTCTCTCTCTCTCTCTCTATATATATATATATATATATATATATATATATATATATATATATATATATATATATATATATATATATATATATATATATATATACATACACACACACCTCTCTCTCTCTCTCTCTCTCTCTCTCTCTCTCTCTCTCTCTCTCTCTCTCTCTCTCTCTCTCTCTCTATACTATATATATATATATATATATATATATATATATATATATATATATATATATATATATATATATATATATATATATATATATATATATATATATATATATATATATATATATATATATATATATATATATATATATATATGTATCGGATAATATATAATGGTGTACTAAGGGATGGTGTATGAGGATGAACTCCACTACGACGAAAACTATTGATTATCAGATCTTATACAAATTTCCCACCCCATCCTCCCCTTCAGGTGGATGGAACTTTGTTGAATGAGTCTGAGGCTTTAACTATTCTAGGTGTGACTTTTGACTCACATCTAACTTTTGCGAAACATCTGATGAAAGTTTCAGCGAATACCGCACGAAAGTTAGGTATTCTTCGTAAGGCCTCATATATTAATGGCAGTGATAAAATCAATACAACCTGTTTTAGGTCATCTGCACTTCCTTTACTGGAATACTGCTCTCCGTTGTGGATGTCTGCTTCTGCCAGAGATTTGCCTCATTTAGACAGATTGGTTCGTGGTGATAGGTTTTTTTTCCTAATAGTAGCAGTTATAACTTGGGCTATCGACGGATGGTCTCTTGTTTGTCACTTTTCATAAGTTGTATTTCAACAGAGATCTTTAACATTCACAGTTGATCCCTGACCCCCTTTATCTGGCGAGAGCAACCAGATTCTCTGAACAGCCGCATCAGTATGCAGTAAATGTGCCTAGCTGTCGAACTTCTCAGTTCCAGTGGGTTTTTTTAATTCCACACACCGTGTTGACCTGTGGAACAGCCTCCCAGAGGATGTCGTGTAGTTGGAACCACCGAAGTTCAAGCGAAAACGCAGTGCATTACTGCCTACTGCTATTCCTCTTGCATTTTAATAAATTTTTATCTATTTATCTGTTTATTGGTTCATTTGTTTCTTTTTAGTAAATGGGATATCTTCTTTCTGTATTTCCCTTTACTTCATCTTACTTCTTCCTAATGAACACCATATTCTTTGAAAGCTTGAATTTCAAGTCAATGGCCCCTGTTGTCTTGTTGAATATGAACAAGCCTCATCTAATAAATAATATATATATATATATATATATATATATATATATATATATATATATATATATATATATATATATATATATATATATATATAGTTTATATACGTGTATATATATATATATATATATATATATATATATATATATATATATATATATTATGTACCGATACTATCGGTATCGGTATCGGTATCAGGAGTATCGGCCATTTTGGAGAGTATCGGTATCGGTATCGGTATCGGAAAATAATTCCGGTATCATGATTTTAAAAAAAGTGCATCTACATGGCGCATATTAAAGAAATTTGGTTTACATAATTATCAAATCAAATTTCTCAGTGCCCAATTGAAAGTGAGCGCGTGTTTAAACATGATTTAATCCAAAACCAGAAGTAGGAGAAAACTAATGTTCATCAATTATAATTTGAGAATCAGTTTTACATACTAATTTAATTAATCTAACTTTTTATCTAACTTCTTTATTGAAAGAAAAGTTATTTTGCTTTTTTGTAATTATCTCAAATTTCAGTTATCAAAAATTAAGATGAAATTGTGTTTTGTTAATTTTATTTATCACATCACATGTTCATATTTCATAGATAAGTTGACTGCAGTCACTGTATATTTGAAAAATTGAAATATTGAGTTTAGTAAAATTAATAGAACAAAATTAATGTTATTGCCTTAAACTAATCAAACTTGCTAATCTGTTAATTAAAACATTGCATTAATGTCAGTTACAAAGGAAAAATTTTGTTTGTGGAGTCATTGATTGGAATATATAAAATCAAATTTAACATGTTTTCAATATCCTTCTATACTGCTAGTGTTACATGTGTTACAAATTGTCATCTGTTTAATGCTTTAATTTCTAAGAAGAACCCAAATTAGTTTGTCCATTAAGTTCAAAATTATAAGTTTAATTAACTATATTGTCTATTTCAAATTTGTTAATTCAGTGGCATGAAGTATAAAAATAATAAATTTTAGTTTGATAAGTTTACATTATATTTGAAAACCATCACAATGTGCATCACGATATCAATGGTATCTTAACTAATATCTTAAATTCTTAACTTTAAGAAATGAGTTTCACTGAAAAATGAAAACTTATGGCCAAAATATTAGATTATTGTTTAAATATAATGTTAAGTTTTTATTGTCCATAGAATTGATTAACTTGAGTTTTTCAAAATAATTTCTCAACTATTTTAAGTGAAAATTTATAAGTATCGGTATCGGTAAGTATCGGTATCGGTATCGGCCAGAAACAAGGTATCGGTATCGGTATCGGTCAAAAAAAAGTGGTATCAATACAGCCTAATATATATATATATATATATATATATATATATATATATATATATATGAATATATATATATATATATATATATATATATACAGAAGTGTAATTGTTAAATTTATTCCAGTATGGTTTTTGTGACCATCACGTAATACACTAATTTTGCCTTATTATTCAAACAGCCAACATGATAAACATGATTTAATCCACTGTTGTTATTTTACTCAGTTCTATAAACTTCTTTTTAAGGGTAAGCTTTTGTAATTATCTAGTGGGGTTAGAAATGAAATGCCTCATTGTCGTGATTATTTGATAGCAATTTATACTTGACCGAGCTATCAATTATCTCTGCTCTATCTCTTGATTCACCGGAAAAAGTTGAACATAAAAAAATAATGTAAAAGGGGTTGAACTCAGATTTTAAAGAACCCATGCTTTATATATAAAAGAAATAAGATTAAATCTGTGTTCGGAAACCTTACCATAAACACTTGGCACAAATAGACTGAAAATATACACGAATCAGAGATGATCTTTTTTGGGTTATAGAGCGATAAATATAGAGAGTGTGTTGAATGTGATTAAAACAACAGTACTTTCTAAGATTATTTTCAGCAGCTGATATACCTTCGGCAGTAGAGTGATTTCTAATACAAGAACTTGAACAAGCACATTAAAAGGAATCGCATTGCTTCTTGTTTGTTCATTGAAATGGAGTGATCCACAGGAAGGCATTCCAGGTTTCGATGAAAATTGAGATATTATCGATAACACAATAGTCCACTACAGGCTGTATTACGAGATCCACATATGCTTCCAGTCTCAATACTATCATTTATTCGGAGTTCATCATAAAGGTCATCAGAAGTCTTTTATGTGACTGATGAGTGCAACTTTAAAAAAAAAAAAAAAAAAAAAAAAAACTTGTCGGATTGCACAATTCGCGGAAGACCGACGAACAAAGGTTTTTATAGTCAATCAAAATTAAATAAGTAATTTATTTAATGAACTGAATAAGATTAATCTCCAAGGACGAGATCAATTCTGCAATGGGAAAAATATTCGTGTGAAAATTGGAGGTAAGTAATTTTTACACGGGAACGGCGAGAAGATTGAATATACAGTATATATGGAATGTGAGGAAATGTAGATAAGTTAAGTATACCTTAGTTTAACCAGACCACTGTGCTGATTAACAGCTCTCTTAGGGCTGGCCCGAAGGATTAGACTTATTTTACGTGGCTAAGAACCAATTGGTTACCTAGCAACGGGACCTACAGCTTATTGTGGAATCCGAACCACATTATGACGAGAAATTAATTTCTATCACCAGAAATAAATTCCTCTAATTCTTCATTGGCCGGGCAGAGAATCGAACGCGGGCCTAGGAGAGTGCTAGCCGAGTACGATATCGACCCATCCAATGAGGAACTAGGAAATGCAGATATAGCCTGCTGTTAAAACGGAAATGATTTCGAGAAAATTTGGTAAATATAACATTGTTTATTTTCTATCGTCCACATAATACGACCAAGGTTATCATTTCCTGAATCATGGTAAGTTCCACGAGGATAGTTTCAGCTGCGATTAAACCCTACTGTGAGGAGAGCGTAGGGGAAAATTTTACACAATTGCAGCAGTAATCTAGCTATTAGTCATAAGATTCTAGTGATACATTATTCTTTTTAACTCTAAAGTTCATACTTAAAGTGGAGCTCCCTGAAACTCTACCAATGATTGTGAAAGTTAGCTTTACTTCATTATGTATTATATATATATTTTCTCTCGGACTCCAGCATTCCGCTGGTGTCGAAGAAAGGAGGATTGACTCATGCAGGAAGCACATACTTCTAATACAATTGCTCTTTGTTTTAACTCATTTCAAATATTTAGTTCTTATAAAACAAACATTATATATACGCAATTCTGTATACTTGTATAGCCTGAATCATCAACGTGATATAAAACCTGTAAATAATAAAAAAACTATTGTTATTTTGAACTTATCCAGTTCATAATGCGAAAACTAATAAGCGTAGACGTATAATTTAGTTTATGTATCTAAATAAGCAACAACATAAAATAATATTTAATACCAACTAAACAGCTCTATAAATCACGTATACTTTCTATAATCCGAGTCGTTTATTAAACATACATTCCTCTTACCAGAAATGTGCTTAGATATGCTTTTAAGACGTTATATAACCTTGTATGAAGGACGAGTAACAAAGTTTTTATTATAAGTGCAAGTAGTAATCAATACGGATAAGCCACATTTTTCGTGTTCAAAATAATATCGTAGATATCATCAATGGTCACGAGTTCAGCTTATTGCAGCATTATAAGTATAACTGCAACAGAAAAAAACTTCATGTTTACTTGTCAAATCGAGAGCTCCATTTGAGAAAGTCTTATAAGAGACTGCCTAAATTGATCTCTCCCGGAAGAGTACCAAATGTGAGAAGGGAAGCATGTCAAGAAAACATCAGTAATAAGAGTTCCCTATAGAAATCCACACCAATTTCCTTAAAGAATTTTATTACTTATATATCTATTGTAACAATGTTGTAAACGGAACTTCGTTGTGTTAACTATTTACAGATTATATATATATGCCCCAATTTCTTCATTGGAGGGATGGGTAGAGCTCTCGGCTGGAACGCTGTTGGCCCAGCGTTCGACTCTCCTACCGGCTAATGAAGAATTGGAGGAATTTATTTCTGGTGATAGAAATTCATTTCTCGTCATAATGTGGTTCGGATCCCACAATAAGCTGTAGATCCCGTTGCTAGGTAACCAGTTGGTTCTTGGTCCTAGGAGAGCTGTTAATCAGCTCAATGGTCTGGTTAAACGAAGATACACATAACATGTAAACGGAACTTACAAGTAAGATCTCGTACATGTAAGATCTCTACTATTTTTCACTGGGGAAGGCAGGGTAGATGTGGATTAGGGTACAATGTTTGTTGTTCTTTGATTTTACCGATGTTCTGGATCATAATCATGATTGGGGCTTTTATGCAATGGCTCAATGATGCAACAGCAGCTCATGAAGACTCGTAGACGGCCTGAATCCGATCCTGATTCGACTAGATAGTGCTATCCCTTCCTGAGATTTATAGTCTACCGTGAGTGTGAGATGCCTTGTCTTGCTTTTCTACTGAACATCAAGCGTTTATTACCGGAAGAGTGAAAGTACAGCCAAAATAACGTTATGCTGATATATATCAAACTATCCCTTGTTAAATGTCAGATTATTATTATTATTATTATTATTTTTTTTTTTTTGGTGCTTCATTAACCATAGTCTTTTAAAATAAAAAGTTCGTATTCTTTCATTATTTCTATCCTTAAATAATGTTGAAATTTTGCTTATAGTTATTTCTCATTGACATTGGTTAAAGACTATTTATTCACATATTTCTAGATACAAAGACCTTATATTTGCTACTAACAACACCATTTGGAAAAGGCTAGCTCAAACAGAACTTTCAACAAAAAAGAATATGCAATCTATCTGTCTGTCTGTCTCTTTCTTCCCTCCCACCTTATTTCTTGCTAATAAGAATTCCTATAATAGACTGGGTAGCTCTCATTTCAGAAATCCTATCCTGCATTCTCCTTTGTGATTATTCTCGAATGGCTTTGCTTTCTCACTGTGTTGCTCGTGTTCCTCATCATAATGATATGAAGGCATACGAGTATCTTGCAAATGTCTGCTTTCTGCTCTTGTTTCGTATTGTGTTTCGGACTTTTGTGAGTCATCCACCACCTCTCTCTCTCTCTCTCTCTCTCTCTCTCTCTCTCTCTCTCTCTCTCTCTCTCTCTCTCTCTCTCTGACAAGACAATGGAAGAGCTGATTGTTCATTTATTATGTTTTCATATCATTATAAAAGGAGTAATGGTGTTATTCAGTACATGACTCTTACAGCCATGGTTACGCGTCTTTGTCAAACTATACATATTATTCGTTATTCTTTTTCCGATATCTCTCAGAACGATAGGTGGTGACTACTATTTTTATGTCATCATTTCATCATTATATATATATATATATATATATATATATATATATATATATATATATATATATATATATATATATATATATATATATATATATATATAATGTATATTGTGTATATATAAAACATATTATATAATATATATATATATATATATATATATATGTGTGTGTGTGTGTGTGTGTGTGTGTTGAGTGTGTGTGTGTGTGTGTGTGTGTGTGTGGCGAGCGTGTGTTACATGTACAGTATATATGTATCTGTGGAGTAGAGGATGAACCCCGGTGCGGAAAGCATTCGCCAAATTGCTCAGTTTATAAGAATAACTCCTTCTTCACAACATCTTAATTTAACTTTATCTCTTCCTGGATGCTGAGGCTCATTATTTACAGTCTCTTCCACGTTATGCATCTAGGTGTTCTTCCTCTCTCCAATACTTCCGAAGAATAAGTTAATTTGTCCAACCATTATCCTTCAGTTTCCTCACATGACCAAACTGTCTCATAACATTTTTGCTTACCTTTCAACTATGCAAAATGTTTAGCTTTTTTTAGTATGTTCACATCTGTCATCTTTTTGATTCGTTTTATGCCTCAGATTTATAGACGGCAATATATAAATAGACAAATAAGTAGAAATAAGGATAACTTATTTAATTTAATTCGTGGCATAAGAATTGCCATTATTTCAGCACACTAAGCCATGGCCATCGACCTTGCCCGAGCCCCCTCGCAGGAAGTGTGCTAATGGCGGCCTTCCATTGTCAAGGGTCTTGGCATTATTCCTCAGGTACTCTTTCGCTCATAAACAGCGTGGGTGACTGAGTGCCAGATGCATACAGACCAGCATTGATTTTCTTTCTGCTTTTGTTCATGAAAATCATTGTGGAACATAACACTTCTCTTGACGATAGCAATTTCTTTGCTTTTTTTATTAAGGCGTGTCACACCACTTATTTCCAGAAGATAATTTACTGCCTGAAATGTCTTTTTATTCATTGAGGGGAGAAATAATGTGTATGATTACACGTAAATATGAATAAATATCTCCTAATGTGAGTAAGGACTGTGAAAGTAAAACTGAGACATTTTCAGGCATCTATTTAGAAACATCGCAGGAGGTCAGCTTTTTTGTACTACCTTTATTACTCGATTAAGTTTCCAGAGACTGTTGTATGGAAACAGCGACTTTCTCCTAGAAATTACACGCACACACACGCAAGCATACACACTACACACACACGCGCGCATATATATATATATATATATATATATATATATATATATATATATATATATATATATATATATATATATATATATATATATATATATATATTCATGATATTCTCTTGTAAAATGTATAAAGTATGATTTCTCCAGAGTATTATGATATGCTTTGTAATTGTATGATTTTTTTTTATATACAAGAGATATTGTGTAGTGTATTCTGTATATTAATAACAGTAATCTAAAAATGTCTTTGTAATGTCAGATCTCACAAATATTAATGATTTAGATAACTTAACAGCATAATTTAAAATTAATAATATGTTTCTTAATAACAATGTAATAGAGAGGGGAGATTAAGTGTGCTGACAGTTAAAGATAAGGAAAGACCTGTGCTCCTCGTCTTTTTATAAACACGTCAATCATATAATTAGCCACGTGCGTATATTATCGATGGTGTTGAGATCTCATCCAAAACGTTTTGCCTTAAAGTCACATACGCCTTTTTGAGAATTACTGGGAGCAAAAGCACATCGCAACTGCATCATGTTTAAGATTACATTACTCTGATCATGTATTGTTCTGATCGCATCTCATGTGACCGGATGTCCAGAATGTTTTTTGTGTCTCAATCCCAAAACATTTTAGAATGTTCCATGAATCTCGTTCCCAAAATGTTTTAGATGACGTCATTCTATGAGGGTTTGGCTTCTAACTGGAAACCTAAAAATTTTTTCATTCTTATTCTAGAGACCTTTTGTGCTGGTTCTCTCTCCCTCTCTCTCCAAGAAAGAGAAGTTTGTAACGTAAAGTAAATTTATTGTGGTCAATGATATTAATCTTAGTTTTTGAGATCTGATACCCATAGTAATTAGTGTCTTTCCCAGTAAGGGCACCTTGACAAGAGTTGTGAAAGAGTGTGTACCGAACCGTAGTTTCACAGGTATTGAAACTTTTGAGTTTAACCAATGCAGGCTTATTGTGAAATGATGTGCTATTCAAACTGAACTGATTTTTGTGTGTTATTGATTTGTGTTTATTACACTTGTCAATTAAGTGAAAATTTTTGGTGAATTTATTTCATTTTTTACACGTTTCATTTTTTGTATTTTTGTATGATCTTGTATTTGCAAATTATTTGTATAGTTTTCTTAAGTGTTTCTTAGTGGATTAACTTTTGCTTAATTTTTTCACATATCTGATGATTTGATTTGATTTTTTATCTAAAATCAAGCATCAATCAAGATTGTGAATTTTGATTTGCAGTAATAGTAAATTTTATTCAGAGTAAATTTGTGAATTTTGATTTATTAATGTAGAATTAAAAAAAAATTGTATTTAAAGGTTTTACAATAGTTTCATTTATTGACCACCAGTGGTATGAGTTTAATTGTGGATAAATTAGACTGATAGATATGTTTTGTTCCTTCTGTTTTTACTGATGTGGCTCTAACTTGGGGAGACAGTTACAGTAATGGAGTGATGTCCTTTTGCTTTAGCATATTTCTTGTTTAGATAATAATACCTCAATTGTTTTGATATTTTGATACCTCACGTGACTGAGGTATCAAAATATCAAAACACATACATACTCAGTCGTATTTTTATTGTTATGAGAGTTCAGGTATCTGGTTGTAAGTGAGGTAAGATTTGAATTCTATGATTAGTAGTGTAATAAGCAAGTACTTGGAACACTTCGTGACTATATATATACAGTTATATATATATAATATATATATATATATATATATATATATATATATATATATATATATATATATATATATATATATATATATATATATATATATATATATATATATATATATATATATATATATATATATATATATATATATATATATATATATATATATATATATATATATATATAT
>NC_089781.1:30934247-30949247 GCF_040412425.1 Macrobrachium rosenbergii
ACTTATATCATTTATATTTCCTCACCATTTTCTAGATAAATGCTATTTTCAATTCGTACTTATCAAATTCATCCATCGCGCTTATATTTACAGTAAATTTTGTACACCTTGATCTTCAGGCTATTTTCATAATTATCTTTCAATAAATGATAAACAGATAAACCTCCATAAGACTCTTTCCGTCGCCTAAAATCTTAATTCAAGTATGCAGGCGAGTATTCTTTTTTGAAAAACATATTCTGAATTTCTGTATTTCCAAAACTCAGATCCTTTTGCAAACATATCCATTAGACTGTCCATTCTCATTTACTTCAGGAGAGTAATACCTGCCAATTATGCCTTCTCTTTCTGTGCTGTGTAATCAATCTTTGCTTTGAATCCACGTCACACAACTACCTTTTTCACATTCCACAAATCCAATCAGGCAGATATTCAGACCTTCCATAAAACATCCTCTTCCTCTCTCGTCCATTTTTAATCTGGACTATGTACATTTGTTCCTAGTCTTTCTAATGCCACAAACACTAACACTCCCTTCCAATACATCTAAGGTCTTTTTTTTTATTTCAATGTCAAATTACATCCTCTGCAAGTGACAGATGCCCAAAGTGTATCACATATCTCTGTATAATCGTAACCCAGAAGAGGTAATATATGTATTTATACAGCATTTCGATAGAGCAAGAATTGAAAACTATGATCCAAAAGATAATTCTTTTTCAAATACAGCATGGCAAGCTTTTCTCTTTGGATTCATCCCCGAATATGAAAATTCTCTCTCTCTCTCTCTCTCTCTCTCTCTCTCTCTCTCTCTCTCTCTCTCTCTCTCTTTTTGTGAAGTATTTTTCTATTGTTCCTTTGTAAAGTACTCAGTTGATATGTTGTTAACGGGTATCCACGGATCTGCATATGACAGTAGCCGATCTAATTTTCGAACTGCATTTCAATTCAATGGAAATCTGTCATGAACGTCAGACTAAGCGATGGAGGATATCAGTGTTTTGGATCCGTTGACGTTGAATTCCACCATTTAGTTTGGCAAAATCGAATATCAGAAATAGGAAATATCCTTTCATTTATGAATATATTTATTCAAACGTAATGCTCTCTGACATTACTTATAAATTACCAAAATATGGACATATAGTTTTTTGGGAGTTGAACATGTTTCAGAACGCTCCATGGAATGCAGCCCCTCGGAATGATTGGCTGATTGTCAGCTAAACAATCGGGTCAGATGATGGTGAAAAATAGAATTTTGTTTCACATCGAAATTATATTCCTTCCCAGCAACGTTATTGTTTATAAGAATTACTATTCCTATCATAAAAACATGTTATTATAGATATGCAATGTTTTTGTAAAATTACTAAATTTACTAATCTAATTAAATTAGAAAAAAAACAATATTTAACAACATCACTTAACAGAAAGTACAAAAATGAGACTTTTATGTGCGCGAATCTTTTCATAGGTCACAGTGAAACGACTATATATCTTGCAAAGTTTTTTTTTTTAATTCATCTGCTCCCCACAGCATTTTTCGAAATTCAGCTGCTCAGGGCTGACCCCGTGGAATAATCTTTTATTATCAAATGTAATTCAGTCCGTGCAAAATGAACTCACTGATCCTATAAACAATTCTTCCTGCAGAGGACAAGTAA
Organism: Macrobrachium rosenbergii; assembly: GCF_040412425.1. NCBI lineage: Eukaryota > Metazoa > Arthropoda > Malacostraca > Decapoda > Palaemonidae > Macrobrachium > Macrobrachium rosenbergii. The sequence goes on from NC_089781.1 coordinate 30,935,912, forward strand.
AATGACTATTAAATAGCAGAGCTCTTGACGATCATTGCCTTGTCAGACAGTGTTCCCCACCTTTCCAGAAAAGAAGAGGCGGATATTAAGGGCCCCTCTGATATAGTAACATCAAAGTCTGAATTTCAAAATAAAAGAAAGGACAAGTGATTCTTAAATGTTTATTTTTGTGTCTGGTACTTAATTTTTCGTGGATTTTTATTATCAAAGATAATCTTTTCATGATCACGTATATTTAAGGTATTGTTAAATTTTAAAAAGGTCAAATCAAATTAAGTCATGCTTCTTACAGACATGTTTTCGGTCCTGCTAAGTCAGGCAGGATGCTAGGTAGGTTTGCAGCCAAAATAAGTTGACAACCACCGGTTTTAGCCTGCATGACAGCTTAATAGTAGCCCATTATCAATAAATTTTTATTCCATTTATCTACGTTTTCATTTTACAGTAAAATCTGTCTCATTTTCTTGAAAGCTAAAAATTGCTATTCTATTGGAAGCATGGCTCTACTAATTCTATAATAAAGTTACCACACCAAATAAACTCACCGAAATGGCGAAAATACATATGCATGTCAACAGATGACAATTTTTAAGGCAAATGTTATCACTGTTTGCAAGTTATTTGGGTATTCATACAATAATGGTTCATTTACAGTCATAGGTATCATTTGCAAATTATAAAGAAAAACACATAAAACTTTACAGAACTTTCAGACCTTTTGAAAATAAATCTGTTACATAAACGTTAGCGATATGACTGGTAAAAAAAAAAAGGTGGCTCGTAATCTCATCCGACTAGAATCTTATTTAAAGAATGAAAATCCAGATGAGTATTCGCGATAGCTAGTATACATTCTAATAAAATATTCCCATTATCACTGTAACCATTTATTAGATTTTGTTTTTATAGCTCAAAGTGCTATAGAGTATTTCATCTCTACAAAAAGGGAAGTACCATTTAAAGTGTACATTCATCCTTGTACACTATAAATGGACACACGTATGAAGTAAGGCCTTCACATTATTTTCGTAAAGTTTCTTAAACACTACAAGGATATTTAGATTGTATTCTACTTGCTTTAATTTATACTCCTAATTTTAATAGCGTGACAGACCCTCAAGTGTTGTTATTCAAAATTCGCTTTAAAAAAAAAAAGCATGTTCAAAGGGGTTTTTAATGTAATTACATGGTCCCGAATGCTTTATTTGTTCAGAGAAAGGTGTTTGTGTTTTATGCAGTTGTTATTGCGTTTCATAATTTTTTTTTATGAAAAGTTAGGGGACAAAAATAAATATTAGAATACGGAGAAGGTTCATCTTTATCAAAGAGGATCAATCGAAAATTCCCTCATCTATGAAATTTAAGGAACAGGAGTGATCTTGTTAACTGGAACGTTGATAATGATAGTAGGTTTTATCATCAACGGAGTGCTGTTAAGAGATATGATGTCTGTTTTGTCATGTTTTGAAATACGTATAACAACACATATTACGCTAATGTTCTTTCTTTTCAGTTATCAGAGTATTGCAAATAAAAATATACTCTACGTATAGAATAACAAGCGCTTCACTAATATATACATTAAAAAACCGATGTGCGGTAAAAAGTTATAAATATGGTGAATAACTGTAATTGAAGCGGGTTTAAATGACAGATTCAAGAGGCTGAAGTTTTAAAGCAAAAAAAAAAAAAAAAAAACTCCCAAGAGAAGAAGAAACTTAAGTGAAGGGTAAGACAAATGGAAAGTGCTGTTAACGCAGATTACGTAGGATCTCCAGCGTAGATAAATGAATACCTCATCCTACAGAGAAGACCTACCATAATATGATGTCTGTTTTGTTATGTTTTGAAATACGTGTAACAGTACATAATACACTAATGCTCTTTCTATTCAGTTATCAGAGTATTGCAAATAAAAATATACTCTACGTATACAACAACATGCGCTTCACTGATACATTAAAAAACCGATGTGTGGAAAAAAGTGATAAATATGTTGAATAATAGTAACTGAAGCGAGTTTAAATAATAGATGCAAGAGGCTGTAGTTTTAAAGCAACAAAAAAAAAAATCACCAGAGAAGAAGAAAATTACGTGAACATATGCATATCCGCATAATATTTACTTATTAAAAGATGTGATCTCGAAATATAAATCAAGAGAAAGGAGGGTTATAATATAGATTTCCCATCGGAAATCGGTAGCCTACCAAGTACAAGAAGTTAAGTATATCTTATTTTAACCAGACCACTGAGCTGATTAACAGCTCTCCTAGGGCTGGCCCGAAGGATTAGATTTATTTTACGTGGCTAAGAACCAACTGGTTACCTAGCAACGGGACCTACAGCTTATTGTGGAATCCAAACCACATTATGACGAGAAATGAATTTCTATCACCAGAAGTAAATTTCTCTGATTCTTCATTGGGCGGTCGGAGAGTCGAACGCTGGGCCAGCAGCGTGCTAGCCGAGAGCTCTACCCACCCCTCCAATGAAGAACTAGTATGATAGCACATCTTTTGATTTAGTAACATGAAGCCCAGAGAAAGATAGCAGATGTTCCTGAATTATACGAGATCATTTTACACGTCTTTACGACTACCAATAACATTCAGCACAGCAGGAAACAAGAATAACATAACTATTTTCGTAAAGTGAGAAAAAAAAAACATTGGCAATCATTAATAACCTATGAAAAGGATGAATGATTAATTTTCTTTATATTAACGATCATACAATTAAGTAACAACGACGGTTAAGGAAAAAAAAGTATGAAATTACCTAAATATTAATATACCCATAGGTCAGTGTTTTAATCCCCCATATGCAGATCATTTATTGCACATGCAGTACTGATGACACCGAATTTTTTTCAGAATGGGAGAGAAATTGCATCTGTTCTATTGGTCCGTATTGGATGGATGGTTTACTAAATGTAACTGAGGTTCCTGGATTAAATGTAAAATAAATGTTTTTACTGAAATGTATTGGTAAGCAGAAAATCAAGAATGAAAACTGTATTTACGTTCCAATTTTCTTACTTGATTAACTGCCATATTATGAATGTTGGTGTCATAATGAATCATAACTAAGAATCCAAAACTAACCTTCAGGTCTCTCTCTCTCTCTCTTCCTCTCTCTCTCTCTCTCTCTCTGTACTATACACATCTCTAGGTCATTGTTAAAATATGAATTAATTATCTAAGGAAGAGCATGTGTTCATAATAATAAGTAATAAATGCGCCGAAGTTTCTTCGTCGCAATCGAGTTTTCTGTACAGTCGCTACAGCGTATAATCAAGGCCACCGAAAATAGATCTATCTTTAAGTGGTCTCGGTATAATGCTGTATGAGCCGCGGCCCATGAAGCTTTAACCACTGCGCGTGGTGGCCTATCCTATATTGTCGCTAGAAGCACGATTTTGGCTAACTTTAACCTTAAATAAAAAAAAAAAACTACCGAGGCTAGAGGGCTGCACTTGGGCATGTTTGATGATTGGAGGGTGGATGATCAACATACCAATTTGCAGCCCTCTAGCCTCAGCAGGTTTTAAGATCTTAGGGTGGACAGAAAAAGTGAGGACAAAAAAGTGCTGATGGAAAAATTGCGGACAGGAAAAAGTGCGGATGGAAAAATTGCGGACAGGAAAAAGTGCGGATGAAAAAAGTGCGGACAGAACAAAGTGCAGACTGACAGACAAAGCCGGCACAATAGTTTTCTTTTACAGAAAAACTAAAAATGAAGATATGTTTTCTCTAAATAGAAGTATTTTGAGAAAATATCTGTTTTAATCCTTGGGATCTAAATTAAAGAATACGTAAAGATATAGGTGACTGTGTTACGAGACATAATAGAGTTATAAACGTATGTTTTTAAAGGAATTGCTAGCTATTTAATAAGGCATATCAGCATTTACGAATATACACTTCAGTTTACTACGTTCAGATCTGAAATCTCTAATAAATTAAAAAGAAAAACTACAACGATGAAATGTATAGAATTTATTTTGGTAAAAAATGCCTCACAAAAAGCCCTCCCTGATAACGTAATTAAAAAAAAAAAGTAATAGGCAGTGGTCATCAAACAAACATCACCTTTGTATGTTTCGGAAATACCAAAAATGGCTGAATAAATGGCACCATCTACTTGACAAACTACTTCTTTCTTTCTTTAGTTTTTTTTTCTGAGACAGGTAACCTGCTTCATATTGGCATCTTGTTCGCTGTTGAAGCTTAAATGATGTTTTTGTAGTCATTTGCAGGGTTAATGTTTACTCGTCTTGATCTGATCCTTATTATTATATTTTTTATTGCTCTAGAGAGGAGCTGATTTACGATCCTTCCTGGTGCGAAGATGCAAGTGACTGCCATGCCTATGGCGGACTCTCTCTCTCTCTCTCTCTCTCTCTCTCTCTCTCTCTCTCTCTCTCTCTCTCTCTCTTTACTGTTATTAATACTTGATGTAGCCTTTTGTCATATTCTAGTTTTTGGCTGTAATTTTTCTGTGTATGGTCCTCTAAATCATCTCCCATTAGAGATATCACTGTTATCGAATGACTGCCAAGCAAATCAAATGCTATTATTTATTAGAGGCCACCTGTAACATATTTTGTGCTAATGACCAATTCAAAAGGATATGAGATGAAAATGGCATTTAAAGTCTACCGAAAGGTGGCTCTTTGTAGCGCTATATTGTAAAACTGTGAAGGTTAGTAGCATTCGCATTTTAGGTATACCATATTTTTCTCTTTAATGAAAAGAACGTTTCTGGTTAGTTGTTAGAGGAAAATTCTCTTTGCCTGTTTCTGTATGATAACGTCCAAATGCAAGCCAGCATTATGAATTTTTGTTATTGCGGCTTCTCTTAATGGTATTATAGCCCATGATGCATTTTCCTAGCAGCCACAATGCAGCCATTCTTAATCCTATTTCATTCTTAATTTCTCGATTCAGTTTTTGAGTAACTGTTCTGTATTATTAATTTCATTCGTCATAAAGAGCATTGTTCATTACGAAGGCATACGTATCCTGTGCGTTATTTATAATTTATACGTGAATTTGCGATTCGCAAGACAAGACAAGACAAGTAATTATAATTTTCTTTGCCAAAATAAAGGAGTTGAATAGGGTGCATACACAATGCATGCGCTTTTCCATTGTTTCTCATGAAAAATTACTTAAATTTGTATCCACTATCTTTGACATTTCCATAGGTCACAGTGACTTGACTTAATAACCAAGTTACATTTTCCCAGTGTTTTTCGAAGATCAATCAACTTTGACAAACAAATTTGTATTTAAAACTGTTAAAATATAAATATAATAAAATTTTCTTGATAATTATTATCACTTCATATAGTTATATAAAACAAATTGAGAATCTTTTCTTTGTGTTTTTAAAAACAATGATTTTTACCACTATATTTGGAAGGTTCCTTTGAAAGTGTCTGCATCCGGTGTCCTTGTTGACTGAATAGAGATTGGGGAAAAGGCTGAACATAGCGGAAACATTTACTTGCATCTTATTTCCTATGTTAAAGGTTGAAAGAGAGTTTTCTCTTTTTAGAGAGTACTTTTGCGCACAGTAACCAGCAGAGTAATATGATGTGAGTGGTATGAAAGGTATTCTGTTAAAAGCCATCCGGCACAGAACCTTATATGAAAATATTAACAAAGAATTTTGTGCCAAAACTGACGTCACATACGGTTTTTGTGTGTCTTCATAACTGCTTTATATTCATATTATCAAAACGAGTTAGTGGAATAATCTAATTTTTTTAAATTTCGTCGTGTTTGTGCCGTCCAGTAAGATTGCCCATTCTGAGAGAAAAGAAAAAATAAATGTCATTTGAATCAATTATTTAGGAAAAGACCTGATTGAGACTACAGTTTAGAATAATCTACTGAATTTCTGTAATCAGTTATTCTTTCATTATTGGAAAATATTAACGGTATCTTTTCATTTTAGAAGTGACAACAGGAAATAGACATTTTGCACACGGAAAACTATACTATGAGCTATGATTAATGATGAAGTAAAACCATAATTCTCACCCTGAAATTAACAGTAAAACATGAGGGTAGCTGAATTAAGTGAAAACCTTTTACTTCGTTCATATTTTTTATAATATAGATAGAGAGTGAGAGAGAAAAAAATACTTTATGAAAAGAACGTGGGGAAGATAAAGGTAACTGACTACTAAACAGAGCTCATGAAAGTCCAGAATCGTAATTTGGAAAAAAAAAAAAAAAGATGCCATCACATGCATTATTGAAAAAAGCAAAAGATCATCTAGAAAGAGAAAAGCAAAAGTGTTTTGAGAAAAGGACAGCGACAATGACTAAAAGTAACGAACTGGGGCGAGATACTTCATCCGCTTTTTCGTCCGTCTCTCGGGGCAGGTAATCCACCTAATCTTTCAAGTTGAGTCATTTCCTCTCCCGGGAAGACAGCTGGAAGCGACGTGTCCCATCATTTCCTTGCAGCAGATGTTGGCAAAGGTGAAGTTTTGCAGTCATTTGCGGGGCAAAACTTTTTCTCGCGTATTCCTCCCTCATTCTATTGTCTTCGTTATTGGTCAGGAGGAGAGTTGATAAACGACGCAGACATGGTGCAAAGGTTAGTGTCTCTGTCACCGCCAAGTTATTCTTTGCACTTGGTGTAGCCTTTTTATTCCCGCTGTGGTGGTTTGCTTTCAGACCTCCATCTCTCACTTGATTTATATTCTGTATGGTTGGATTCATGACGGAAGGTACTCTCTCCGCACCTAATGTAATAATATTATTTTTCGATGTTGGTATAAATCCTCAACTGCTTCAGGTTCCTGTCACGCTCTGTAGTTGATTGGCCACTTTCTCTCTTCTCTTAGTTATAGGCCACATCACGTGAAATGTATTTCAGTTGAGTGTCATTTTAACCTTTGTTAAAACTATTAACTAAATGTGAATTCATGTTTTGTCTTTTCTGCTGTTCTCACACTTCAAAGCTATTTTACTTTAATCTTTTGTTCGTGTATTTATTAGTCTTAGAAGGATACCCATAAAAACCCACACGAACATGGGAGCTTATATATATTGGTTTATATAAATATTATTATTAAGGCTGAATGCAATGTAGTGGCAAGTGGTGTACATAAATTATATCACAGAAGTAACAACATACAAAAAAATATAAACAGAGTATATGGATAGGAAGAAAGTGAAACGAACGGACTATGAGAAATTTCACATATAAACTAAAGCATTTTCAGGCACACATGCTTGAAAAAGCCCTAGGGTAAAGGCGGAAGAGTTGTGGCCTTGTACTCTGAATACATATACAGTATATATGACCTTTGCGTCCGAACTGCTAATGCCCTGGACTCTCGCTCGAAAGACGGGGGTTCGGTCCCGTGGTGAGTCAGAAATTTATTTTTGTGAAACACTTTTCCATGTGTTCATTTCCATATATTCATATATATATATATATATATATATATATATATATATATATATATATATATAGAGAGAGAGAGAGAGAGAGAGAGAGAGAGAGAGAGAGAGAGAGAGAGAGAGAGAGAGAGAGAACACAGTTCCCTAAACAGGCTGGTACCAGAGAGAAAGGAAAACAAAGGCTTGCATACTAAAAATGAGGATGCGATGGACTAAGATATTCTATGTCAAATACTCTGAATCTGTTTTTATTCGTGACCCTATGACTAGAGTACACAAAAAAAAAGTCTGTTATCTGCATATCTACCTTATCAATATACAATTACTTCCTCGAGAGCATCTACTTCAGGTCACTTTTGTTAAACCTGGAATATACAGATTCAATAAAATGCATTTGGTTAATTATTATGTGTCAGAAAGTTTTACTCGTGATGCTTAATGGACCATATCATAATAAACCATACAGGGAACAAGGCTTTACTAATTTAACAGTAATTTAAAACACTGAAAAGACGATGAAAATTTTGTATTTAAGTGTTCCTAAAATGGGAAATTCAATGGTCACTATATTTCACTTTAAAGATTAAAAGATAAAATGTTGTAAATATAACTATTCAAATATATTATGCTTTAGTCTAAATGCTACTCAGACAATTCTAAAATTGACTTGCACTACTCACTAAATTTAGTTGTAGTTGTTCAGATGTGATACCTATCTGCACGTGTGTTTGCAAAGAGTTCTGCATTAGGAGTCATTCAACTGATGGTAATAATGACCAGTTTTTATGTTACAATCTAGCGTGATTAGACTTATGGTTACCTGAATTTTGTCGAAGTCAATTGGCTATTTATTTTCACTAAATATTGACATCAGTAATCATAATAGACTTAAAAGTGATTGCTGTTGTAGTTATACATTGTCATATGTATAACTATTAATATAAATTCTTATGTAATAAGTGTATCTGCAAATAAAACAGATTTAGCATATTTCTGGCGCGTGACCTTCCCCTTTGTGATACGGATTCAGCTTAACCTAATCGTTCTTTAACAGGTTTGCTCTGCTGTTAATGGCAGATTTTCATTGAACTTTTCAGTTAAAATGTAGAGTGAATATTGGATTGGTTCCAGTGACTGGCAAACAAACAAACATGCAGGGATATTGTGGTATCTGTCAGGTCAAATATGTGACATCGTGCAAAATATTATGCCATGCACTATTTGAATGGAAATATATATCCATTTTATATGACTCATTGTTGTTACTGACTACTGCAATAAAGCATTCTATATGGCATTTTGTTTTGGACCTATGCGGCTGCATGATTTATACTTGTTGATCTGACCTAAATCCTAATGTAGATAAATGGAGGCCGGTGTAATTCTGATATTATTCAAAGAAAAACGTCAGCACTATAAAGCATTGAATTTAGATTAAAAAAATCTCTAAACTTTTAATACACTGTGTTTTATCGTTCAGATTTTACTAATAAATAAGACAGATAAACATTAACATATACTCCATCCAACTTAAAAGGGTTATAATAATAGCAATGTGCGGTACTCCTCTGCATCCCTCAATAACTTCTGCACCTATAAGTCTAATCCCTCGTCCCTCCTATTCCTTGATGGACTAGAGGTTTATCTCCTAGCGAAAAAGCCATACTCCATGGCTCTCGTTATTTTGTTTAAACAGAATTTCACTTATTCCAAAGTCCCTGACTCTTCTGCTCTAGCCACCTTTACTCCAATGCTTTCCCGTGTTCTAAGCATATAATGCCTGAAGGGTTTTTGCATTAAGAGAGGTCAGCAAGTCACCTGGCCTATATTGTATTCGAAGTTCAAAGGCCAACCAGCTTCTGCGCTTTGCTGCCTTTTATTAAAAAAACGATCATTTTGATCCTTCCAACTTCCGAACTTTTGTCATGGCTTCTACTATACAGAGAAAATTGGACCTCTGTTCAACCGTCACTTCCTTAAACACACTGATGCCAATTCTCTTCTTTCAGATCACCAATATGGCTCTGTAAGGCAGCATCAAAAAAAAAAAAAATTCTCCTATTTCTTAGTGGCTAACCGTCACAACAATTTATAACGAATGAGGTTTATATTTCAGGCAGTGACAATTTCCTCTCTTTACAGACGTATGTTTCTTAGCCCGGATTGTTTAATGTTTTTTTTTAATACATTGTGCATAAAAATGAAATTAATTCTAGATACCGGTTAGATATACCAGCGTCATTTATTTGGTCATCTAAATTTATCAAATAGAATGATAAAAACGTAATCTTTAGAGATATATATGAATCGCAGTGTCCGGAGATTAAATTTTATCAAACAAAAATGAAATTAATTCTACGCAGTGGTTAGATATACTGGTGGTCATTCTGTTTTAGAAATGTTTTTACTCATACAAAGAAATCAGTACTCTGAGAACATTCTTCGAGCGTAAAAATAAATAAATACATGTCCAAAAAGCTTTCCTAATGCAGTGTTTTCACTTCTAAAGAAAAAAATTCTTAAATCATAGTGTAATTCTAATTGATAAAAAAATATTATCATCTAAATTTATCAAACCAAATGACAAGAACGTGATCTTTAGAGATGTACATGAATCGCAGCGTTCGAACATTAAGTTATGTCAAATGAACTTCATATACATTAGATAGTCCTGTATTAGTAAAGAGGATACCATTAGTAATGCTGTGTTTTTTCTCTTACGCTTTTATCATAATATCTGCTGATTATGTTGTTAATATTTAATTTAACAACATAAATACACCGTAATAATGATGTAAAAAAAAGTAATTGCCTTGAAATAATACAATATTAATAGTCCTTGCAAGATCAGGAAAGTTCAGCTGTAAATACCTCTTTCTTTTTAAGAAGTTTCTTGATTCAGTCCTATTATGATCAACTATCAAACTTGGATTTCTTGTGAGTATTTCTCTTAAATTTCTATAATGGCTTAAATGGGATTTCATTAATAACAGATTGTAGGATACTTGTGTAATAAAATAACAGAGAAAATCTATGTCTGGATTCTTTTCGTTCTCATGCCCTTTTATATGATGATCAAATTATATCAATAATCAATTCTCTGCTAATATTTTTCAGGTATTTTCAAAAATATTCTCATGAAAACAGAATCATTGTATTTTTTTATGCCTCGCTTGTCAGCTAACTAGAGAAAAACGCACCCTTACTCTTGGTTTCTGTGATGAAGTTTTCCCCGGAAATGATTAATGTTTTTAGTTTTTTTCTTAAGTAGTTCAGTTTTAAGAAAACTAAAAAAGTAATCACGCAACATATCCACGTATTATATACCGATTATTTGAAACAGAATGAAAAGAACGGCGAAGGTCTTGATTTAACTTCAAATCCACTATGAGATAAAAATACGTTCATCACTTGCCCCCATAAATTTGATATTACCAAACTGGAATGGCTATATTTTTCCCCATCAGCATTTTTAGGGCGCATGATTCAGTTTAAAATCAATGTACTCTTGCAGTACATATTTCCCTAGGAACTGTCCGAAAAGGTTTCAATTTTTCACGTAAAAATTTAGGCTCCCTTTCTTTCAAAGTTCAGCTACGATGTATGTATGTGTAAAAACAATCACACATACATGAGTAGATATACATACATTTTATCAGAGCACTTAAAATTCGCAATAATTTAGTATAATGTCGAATAAAACATGTAAAATATTTGACTTTCTTAACATTGCGCTAATCTTACGAGTCCATTAGGTATTTAATTTTATCACCGTGTTTGTACCTTGTAACATATAACCTCTGTATGTTACATATTATGAAGTAAACTTACACAGGAGCAGTAGTGTCAAATAAATCTGTTTCAAACTATCTCCACCCTTTGTTTTAGCTTTTTTTTATAAGCCACCTTTTTATCATGTATCCTTAGCGTATATTATTCGTCTGGTTTCCCTTCGTGCTCCTTGGCTATCTTCAATTTTCATCATAGGAGGTCCTTTTACGTTTATCTTCTGCAGTAAATAATTCATAAGGCCACACATACAGACAGTAGTAAATGAACCATCTCTAAGATATAGCTTTCAGATGTCACAGTTTACATGCCTGTAAATTACTCGTTCGGTAGCAGGATGTCGTTTACTGGTCATCGAGAGACAGATTAACAACCATCGAGCAATATTGCTGTTAAAAAGTTAAGTGTACTTTAGTTTTACCAGACCACTGAGCTGATTAACAGCTCTCCTAGGGCTGGCCCGAAGGATTAGACTTATTTTGCGTGGCTAAGAACCAATTGGTTACTTAGCAACGGGACCTACAGCTTATTGTGGAATCCGAACCGCATTATAGCGAGAAATGAATTTCTGTCACCAGAAATAAATTCCTCTAACTCTTCACTGGCCGGTCGGAGACTCGAACTCGGGCCTGGCGAGTGCCAGTCCACAGCTCAATATTGCTGTGGGGTACTACAACATCCATTATGGTGTATGCTTTCAGACCATATAATGACACTTTTATGTTCACACAGCAAGTATTCAATATTCCCATGGCCATGGGAATATTGACTTATCCACGGGAATATTGACTTATCCACGCTAGTAAGAAAAAGGTTCTTTAGATTATCTTGGAAATTTTATGTATTGTATCACAAAATACATCAAAAATTTCATTTGTAGTTTTAGAATTTTAGATCATTTATCCTTACAGTAATCATTTAAAAAAGGACAACTGAGGTTACAGCATATTCGTAATAATTTCACATAAGATAAAGAATCCAAAATTCTTTTAAACAGTGTACGTACGATATCATGCTAGAACACATTTGGGAAACATGAACCAACTATGTACATATTTGAAGAACAGATTGTGGTTCCGACACTATAACTTCACCCTTTTTATTAAAACTTTAATATGAATCGCACACTTTTCGATACGAGGTTTTCTCAGTGCTGGTTATAATTTCTGTTATTTATTTAATTGGTATAACTCCAGAGGAAACAACTTTTAGTCTAAAACAATAAGAAGTTGTAAGTGTTCTTGGAATATGGAAAAAGTTTTACTTTCCTTTTTTATTTTGTAATAAACAATAGCTTCTTTCTTAATTATTCTAAGTGACATATGCATTCATATCCTGTTGTTTATGTAACCAAAGCTGAGTTGCAATCTTTTTCGTCATTGTCTCGATTTTTTTTTTTTTTATTGACCGCGAGAATAAATGATAAACGATTTTGCCTTCACCAAAGCGTTTTGAAGGCGGCTATTCACAGATAATGCAAATCATAAAGAAATACTCGTACTTTTGAGAACAAGGGGAACTTGAGCTTACATGTTACAAGATCTCAATCCAGGAGGAGAACAAGTATAGTTATGCAGGTGTCCTAGTTGTGGTGTCATTCGAACCTTGAAGTGTTTTGTTTTAGTCAATTAGTTAGCCTTCCGACGAAAATTTGGTTCATAAAGCACTGCAGTTCTCAGATTTATTCATGGAATCAGAGGTATATGTAGTGCATTGCTACGGAGGAAGTGAATGTATATAATCCGTAGGTGCCTCAAGTATGAATTCCATATACAGTTAAATATACAGTTTCTGCATTATCAATGAGGTAGTCATATACTTGCTTGTCTATAGGATTAGAGTGCTGAACTAAGATTTCATTCTTAATGGTATTTTTCAAGTAATTGCATGAAATGATAAAGGGTATTTTGAATCCGTAGAATTAATTACGGATCCCTGTTGTGATCAATATTTTAAAAAGACCCTTGCTATTGGCACGGATTATTTGTTTATTTCTGCAGAGACGCCTAATTATATATATACAAAGACATCGCATACAAATAGTACAAAGACACACATATACACACATATATATATATATATATATATATATATATATATATATATATATATATATAT